>NC_061068.1:4760622-4845082 GCF_021917145.1 Hypomesus transpacificus | reverse complement strand
CAGTTATGTTCCTCTCCTCCAGGCCTGACAGATGTGCATAACTGTAGCTTTCAAGGACACACATCATATTTCCTGTGTATACTGTAGGGGTATGTATGTGTGTGTGTGTAGGTGTGTGTGTGTATTTGTGTGTGTGAGAGAGAAAGAGTGTGTGTTTAGGTATGTTTATGTGTGTGTGTGTGTGTGTGTAGGTGTGTGTGAGAGAGAGAGAGTGTGTGTTTGCATGTGTAACTTCATTAGGTTTTCTTCTCTCTTTCCAGGGAAAAACCAGAGAGAGAGAGAGAGAGAGAGGCGGAAAAAGCCCTGCTTGCCTGTGTGACGCAGCACAGATACTGGCTGACTCTCTGAGTGAGCCAGGGGACACACTGATGCACACAGTCAGTCACACATGCACACACACACACACACATGTGCATGCACACAGAGACACACGCGCGCACACACACACATTAACGCACACACAGGTGCTGGGCGTGAAGGGAGAGAGAACATGAGGCAGTGGACCCAGTAATGAGGCAGAGGAAGACTGGCCACTGCTGGTCCTCCCACCAGTGTCTGTTCTGTTGTAAAACCAACAAAGAGGCCCCAGAAAGCCTCAGACAGACATCCATGTTCAGACTGCACCTCAGGGCTTCAACCACGGCACCAGCCCAAGCCTGTTCATCTGCCTGCAGTGTTACAGCTGACAGCTAGCGGAGTGAACAAGTGACACATGGATGAAGGTTTGACTAGGACGTGAATGTAACGTGGTGCGATAACATCCAAACAGTAGCATGAGTGAGTAGGCCTACCTTTGGAGGCCTCGGTTCCGTACGGGTTGCCAAGGCTGTCCGTCAGGTCGGGCTGCCAGGCGTCCTTCACAGCGGACTTGTACACATCTCTGCTGTCCAGACTCTGGAGGGGGCGGAAGTTGCTCCGCAGGTACTCCACTGACTTGACATGATCCTGCTGCTCCGTGGTGAAGATGGAATAGAAAGCCTCCAGCTGGGAACAGACAGACAGACAGACAGGCAGGAGGTCAGACAGACAGAGAGACAGACAGACAAGCAGACAGACAGGCAGACAGGAGGTCAGACAGACAGGAGGTCAGACAGACAGGAGGTCAGACAGACAGACAGACGGCCAGACAGGTGGTCAGACAGACAGAGAGACAGACAGACAGACAGGAGGTCAGACAGAGAGACATACAGACAGGGGCAGACAGACAGACAGGTGGACAGACAGGTGGACAGACAGGCAGACAGGGGGCAGACAGAAAGACAGGTGGTCAGACAGACAGAGAGACAGGGGGCAGACAGACAGGGGGCAGACAGACAAAGAAAGACAAGTGAAGTGGGGATTAGATTTTTTTCAGAGCTATAGTTCAGTGTGGGTTGGGGGGGAATTTCAAGGCCAGTGTAATCATATTTTTCACACAGGCGGGACCGTGAAAAAAACCAGTATGTTGTCTGTATCTTTCTGTTTCCTGTAGATACTCATGACCTTGTGTTCTCGCCTGCATACATGTGTAATGTGGTGGGCTGGAAGGCTGTGAGCAGACAAGACCACTTAACTATGGGCAGAATATATAGTCTGGAGAAAACACACACAAAAACAAAGCTGTCCTGTTTTTCACCCCGACCACTGGATGAGGGGGTGGTAATCTGGAAATTGGTTCCAAAGATGTTGATGTCCAAGAAGATGAAAGAAAATCTGTCTGTCCGCATCATAAGCCAAGGGTTAATGTGGAAAAACTAAGTCGGATGAGTCTGCCTGTGGGTAAAAGCTCTGGATTTAGGGTAGGGAGAAACTGTGACAGAGAATCCGAGAGGAGTGGAGGATAGGAGGAGAGGGGAAATAGGGTGACATGCAGGCTGTATAGAGATAGGGAGAAGGATAAACCAGGTCTCTGTGTGTGTGTGTGTGTTTGTGTGTGTTTGTGTGTGTGTGTGTGTGTGTGTTTGTGTGTGCATTGTGACTGGAGTGAGTGAAGGTTGTGGGAGAAACAAACAAACAGTTGGTATGGTAACAGAGAGTCGAGTGAAAACTGCCCTGTGTGTTCTGGATGTTTACTATGCATGCTGGGAAGGCCCCCACTGTGTGTGTGGCCTGCCTTTGATCCTGCAGGCTGGGTAGGAAAGCACGCCACACTGCTCCCACCCCACACGAGAGGCCTTCCTCCTAAACAACGCCAGGGGACAGGCTGCACTGCATTGTGGATCCACCTCCACCACCCCCACCCCTGCTGGGAATCTCTGCCTGTGGGGGCCCCCAGCACTGGCACACACCAGGGCCCTCATGCCAAGCACCGTGGCAGCAATACGGGCCTCTTCATCTAATCTCTTAATCAGACAACAATCTGTTAATCCATAATATGGCAAAACCCCTCCGAAAAAAACAGCTGGTTGGGATTGAAATCTCGGCGGGCTCCGGCCGGGGGGGATTGCTGTCTGTGTGGAACTCGCAGCAAAACTGAAGGGTCCTAATCCTTATCGTACCGACGCCTCACACGAGCATGCAGCACACACAGACACGACCCTGGCATGGGCGGCCCAGGACAAGCACACCCCCCCCCCCCCCCGCAACGAGGTTGCTAAATCCCGCGCCAGGGCGCGGTGGCAGCAGGCGTGCTCCCTTGTCACACAGCTGGGATGGGGATGTGGAGACGCGCGCACGCTCGCTCCCGCAGACCTGAGCCCCCAGATGTTACAAATGGAAGCATTTTAGTGGGAGCTGTTGCCACGGAATAGCGGAGCATCGATCTGCTGTAAAAGCCAGCCCCGAGCTATGTCTGTCACTCCCTGTGACCTACTTCCAGCACTGATCAAGAACAAAAGACGGAGGGGTTGAGACGGAAAGAGAAAGGGAGAGAGAGACAGAGAGAGAGAAAGGGAGAGAGAGACAGAGAGAGAGAAAGAGAGAGAGAGAGAAACAGAGAGAAAAAGAGAGAGAAAAAGAGAGAGAAAAATAAAGAGAAAGAGAGGAACAGGGAGACAGCTAAAGACTAGACAAGATACATTGATGGAGTGCGACTGCTTCGTTTCTCTCTTTCATCTTGCTCAATGAGCTTTTCTATAGAACAGAGCACAGGAAAACGGCCTAACAATGGACTTCAAAGTAGTGTTAAATATATGAAGAAAGACCGGCTAATGCGCATGAGTTCCACATCCTGAGGATAGGAATGTATCTCGCCCAGAGAGAGCAGGAAGGAGGAGGAGGATGGACACTGTGATTTCCCCACCAACGGCTCATGACTCAACACACCCTGTGTTTTTGCATCATCTATTGTGAGCGGGTAGTGCTGTAAGTTCGCTGCCTTCAGGGCAGACACTCCAAAAAATATGTCTCGGACCATGAAAGCCGAGTAGTGCCGTGGAACAGGAATACAAAACAAACCATCGTATCATCCATACATCACACAGTATTATTCATTGTTGTCTGAATTTGGGGCCAAATCGAATCATCTGAAAGGTCAGGCGGGGGAAGGCAGGGCACGCTGTGTTTCATCTCTCCTCCACGGCTCTGCTCGCTTATAATTCATGGAACAACTACACACCAACACCCTGTATTACTCTGCTGAGGCACACCTGCAGCCTGACAGACACAAACACACCTTCCACAAACACATTGTTGCCTTTGCAACATGGCAGCGGCTAATCGATGCGCAAGGCAAAATACACTTCAAACACAAAACGGGTCTTTCTCTAAACGCTCATCCTGGGGGGGGGGATAACTATCCACCACACTCCACCACCTGTGTTTATCACAAGCGATTACAAAGCCTTTTTTTTTTTTTTAAGTTGACCTTGGCTTGTAAGCGTGTCAAAACAGCTGTTCTCAAAAAGTCTCAAACGTGTGTCTGCCTCTCCTGTCATCTTTAGTGTCTAGCTGGGTGTGGACAGCAGGGTCCTGTATCTCTGAGCACAAATCAGCCAGAGAGGGTGTTCATGTATGTGTGCTACCCACGCCTGTACCAAGCACACATGCCTGTCCCAAGCTGTCTGCTGGCTGTGGCTACAGTGATAAACATGTTGAATTCAGCTTCACTGACCTCCCTGACAAGGAGGAAACTTTGGTCCTCGGTTGCACCACTTAACACACACAGACACGCACACACACACACACACAAACACACACGCACACATACAGTGATGCACACATACACACCACACAGACTCCATACATTTTCAAGACTTATAGATTTACTTCTACTTTGGGCTTTCACCCACAGATCTCTTAAGCAAACTCATTTGGTCTCATTAGAATGTGAGTCTGCCAAGTGCTGTCTGTACTGGCGAAGCAAAGGGGATGGTAGGGCAGGGGGGGAGGGAGGTGGTGAGGGATGGAGCCATGGTGAGATATGGAGGCAGGGAGGGACGGTCGTGCTACAATGAACACTGCAGCAAAACATTCCAGAGATGGATGTCTTAAGTGTAGCTAATAGATATCCCATTTCCCCAATACATAACTATTAATGTGAGCTATAGTATTAGCTGGGTTGGGATGGTGGTGGTGATGCTGTTGGTGATGGTGGTTGTGGGGGTGGTGGTGGTTGTGGTTGTGGGGGTGTTGGTGATGGTGGAGCTGGTGCTGGTGTTGGTGCTCGTGGTGGAGGTTGTGGGGGTGGTGGTTGTGGGGGTGGTGGTGCACGATGAAAAGGGTGTAGTCATTGTCGTAGTGTCTGTGTGCTTCTTACCTGCTTATAAGACACAAAGACAGGCCTGGAGAAGATGATCCACTCCACCACCCTGCTGCAGGGCGGGGTGGTGAGAGAGCCTGTGTAGCGGTAGTAGCTGGTCAGGGAGGAAGGCAGCAGGTCCCTCAGGATGAACGGCTCCAGGAAGGTCTCTTTCTCTGCGGGGAGCAAACACAGGCACACCCCCACCCCAGTCAGGCTCACGCTCTGTAACACACACGGTTCCCAATGTCACCGCCCACCTGCACAGCGAGGGCACGTGATGAGGTCATCCCCATTTGGTATCATACGCGTGCTTTGGAGCATCAGTGACAACGCTCAGCTGTCGCAGGGATTCCTATGAGCGGGTTGGTGAGTCTCTGCTGGCGAGTGCGGTCAATGGATCAGTCCCAAGCTAAGACATAAAGCTAAGTCCACTTTGGAAACAGCTTGCTTTACACAGATTCCTCTCTCTAAAGCCAGCCTGGCTGACAGATGACAACATTGTGGAACTTCTTTCACAAATCCTGCATTCGAGTCAGCAGTTATCAGCAGATGGCCTGACATCGTCCTCCTTCAAGATAGAGAGCAGCCACCTGGTCCTTACAATGCGTCCCCGTCCCCTTCCCCCAAACATCAAGATAGGAGCATTTACAATCACCCAGAAGAAAAAGAAGGGAATCAAAATGTAGTTGATAACGAACCCTCCTGGCCTACATTTCCCACACACAACTAAACACACACAACTAAACTGGAATCCTATTGAGGAGGGGATGAAAAGGAAGCTTAGTGTGCTAGCGGTTAGCCGGCGCGCTGCATCAGATTTGAAGTGAATGGGAGAGCTTTGAGATTAAGGCTCGTCGCTGGAGAAATGGAGGACACACTGGCACGCTGTGACGACAGCAGTCAGACAAACGACCCTCAGCCTGGGCGCTAGGCTAGGTAACTCGCCCATAAGCTGCTTCAGCCTTGGAAAATTAATTGCCAATCATAGTTGACGAGTGTCGAGTCAGTGGAGACCACAAAGCCGCCGCGAGATGCTGAATTAATGTGCTTGTAATTTGCGTTGGCGAGGAACTGGGTGTTCATTTGAGCCCTGTCACATGACCCCAGTGAGACGTTGACGCTCGGCCGGGCAAACAGAGAGAGAGTGACACGGCACTGACACAGGAGGCCGTGGAAATACACATACATGCAAGATCAGGAGCTTTCCGCTGACTGCGTACACACAGGGCCCCACGTGAGAACGTCAGGTCAACAGAACATACTGTATGTCCGCTGATTGGACCTCTTGAAAGATGGACCTGACATCCTGTTGACTCAGTGCGTGGTTAGGAAGGGGTGATGGTGGAGAGCTGTCCTCTCCTCTCCAAGCTGGCGCTTGATGTCTTAACTGGTGGTCTGCACTTAGCACGACTTCCTCGGGCAGCTAGTGAGAGGATGTTCATGTTCGTATGAAAGATGCAGACCCCTCTTAGGCTGGGGTCTTGTCATGGGCATGTACAGTATGTGTTGACTGAGCTTAATCCCACTTTCACAAAAAGGTATCTGACACCAACCCAAACATAGACACCCACACACACACACACACACACTTTCACACACATGCCCACATGCACTTCCGTGCGTACTTCTCCAAGTGTGACTTGCGCCAAGCCTGGGTTCCTGCACTCGCTGTGTAATTAAATATTGAGACTTGACTCAGTTACTGAGGAACCAAATGGATGATTACTTGAGCAGACAGCTCTCCTGTTCAGGACTTGCTTAAAATACCAGCAGAGTAAGCTCTGCTGCAGTGGCCCACGCATATTTTACAATTAAAAGCCCATACTATGAGCCCCGGGAACAAACTGAGCCATTGAAAGGGGCTAGGCCTTCTCTGAATTCTCACAGCAAATCTTCCTCTGACACTTTCTTTCAATGAGGCTGTTTGTGTGTTTGTGTGTGCGTGCGCTTCTGAGAGGACGGGCTGGCGTGCGTGCGGCAGTTTGTACCTCGTCTCGTTGTGCGCTTCCAAACCGCAGCTCAGTGGGTGTCTGCGAGAATGCTTAATTCAGATCCATAAATCTTGGCTGTACCCCCCAGCCCTCCCCCCCCCTCCTTCCACAGCCCTCCCCCCACTTCCCCCACTTCCCAAGCCTGTCCCCTCCCTGCCTCCTCCGTGCGTGGAGGCGACAGAGCTGAAAATACATCTCTGTGCTTGGCGAATGGTAGACAGCGGGAGACAGGCCTGCCTGTCAGCAGGAGAGGGGGGGGACGGGGGGGCTGAGGGGGGTGAGTGAGCTGGAGGGGAGGATGAGGGACCCCACAGTCATATCTGTCTCTGATAAAGACAGTGGCATCTCACGCCCGCCACCCCCCCCCCCCCCCCCCCTTCCTCCCCCAGGGATGCTGCTTGGCCCTCTGCACGCCTCCCCCGCCCATCTGCGTGCCGCCTTCCCCGCTCTCTGTCACTACCTCCCTCCCCGCTTCCCTCTCCTCTGTCAACACACGCACTCCCCCCTTCTTCCTCCTGTCGCACTCGGTTCCTCCCTCCTTTCCCGCTCATCTGCAGAATCAAAGCGTCCCTCCTTCCCTCCCTCTAATCTCCCGTCTCGCTCCCTCCTTCAAGCCGCCACGCTCCCCTGTTCTCTCTGCCACCCCGCTCCTTTCAGTTCTTCTCTCGGGCTCTCCCCTCCTCACCCCATCCCTCCCTCCTTCCCTCTCTCCTTCCCTCCTGTGTCGCACCCCCTCCCTCCCTCCCCCCATCCCGTCCCCCTCCTCTCCTGTCTCCATCTCTCCACCCAGGCACAACGGGGGTGCCGTACCCTTCAGTGCCAACACCTGGCATCACAGAGAGGCAGAGAGCAGGGCACTCATTACGACCAGGAAAGTTCAGTTCAGTTTCCCTGTCCTTAGAACTCATCATCACCATCAATAACAACAGCAGCAGAATAATCATCATTCTTAAAGCAGTCCAGACCAGCCCTGTAGCTGGGAGGACCAGACTTAAAGAGTTTACCACAGTGGGTCGCCTGTTCACCATCGTTCTTTCTCATGTCGCTGCGATCCCGCTACCTCACAACGCCAGACCCCCTTCTACCTCCCCTCTTCTACCTTCTACAGTGTGCATGTGAATGTGAGGCAGGTCTTTTCCAGGGCGATTTCACCCCCTGAGCTGAGGGACACATGGCTGCCGGCAGGTCTGCGTGCTGGAAGGCATTTGTTCCACAAAGGTCTCATGTAAAATGCAACGAGGCATGCACTACACACCAGTGGCGGCTGCTGGTCTTTCAAATGGGGGAAGCTCATTTTGGGCTTACATCATATACATTTTCCACTTATTTTGCTAGTTCACTGGCTAGTTCACCCCTTCGACACTAGCCCAGCCTAGTTTACTGTATGAATAAGTGAAGGAACGATCTAACAAAACAATATTAACAATATTAAACTTGAAGGGAATGTGTGAATTAAGTTAAACTGAAACAACTAGGCCTAATGTGGTGTATAATTGTATGAAATGTATGATAAAAATTGGCTAACAATTTCACCAAGGAAATACAAAGGAACAGGTGGTCGCAGTTTGTCTTTCAACGAGTTGCGAAATCCGCGATGGGACTGAGCATGAATAGTTTCGGTGACTTTTTATAGTACAAAATCGCTATCAATCAAAAGGAGATGGAGTCTTTCGATAGACCCTCCAATCATCATGCAGAAGCCCAGCGTCCAGGCCAGCCCACTCCTCCATTCAGCCCCAGAGACGCTGAGCGTCCAGGGCGGGACATAATCGTAGCATTTATCCAATGGCCGTATAGTTTCGAAGCACTGAAAAAAACTGCCCCATTGAAGACCATGGAAGCTGATCTTCCACAGGGAAATACACTATGACGCTACGGGAATGTATGAGACGGAAATCAGTCAGTCGACCTGCTTATACATGTAGCTGATTCTGAACAAACTCGTCTTCGATATGAACGTGTTCTAACACAGTTAAAATGTCAACACAATAGTAAATATTTGACCATGAATTTTTTGAAATGTTAGGGGAAGCTGAGCTTCCCTTGCAGTCTCAAAGGTCACATGACATGACACTTTAGGAGGTTATTTAACATATGAGTTCCCCTAGCCTGCCTTTGGTCCTCCAGTGGGTTGTATTTTCGATAGGTGTACACCAAGCCCTGGGTGTTCTTCTCCACCTTTGAGAAAATGAAGGCTCAATTGCTCTGTTTGAAAATCTCCTCCTTGTGACGTCACAAGGAAGGCTACCTCCCCTCTCTCTGCTTTGCCCGCCCAGATAATCTGGCCCGCCCATGAGAAACTGAGCTACGACCATGCAAGGACGAGTGCGATATCGGTTTCTCCTCAAAAGACATCATGATGAGTAAACAAACGAAGCATAACAGTTGCTCAGTCCTTGGAGGTACAAATGAAAACAAAAGTCTTTTTTTAGTTCCTTCATCCGAGCCTCTGCACAACCAGTTTCTTAATTTTATTTTTGCTGGAAATGCGCCGACACAACCTCTCAAAGTTTTGCATGTCTGCACCATCAGTACTCCTTGGTCCATCCACAAACCTCGGACAAGTAAGTCAACTAACACTATATCATTTTGTTGCTTACTATATCTACATTTACATTTAGTCATTTAGCAGACGCTCTTATCCAGAGCGACTTACAGTAAGTACAGGGACATTCCCCCGAGGCAAGTAGGGTGAAGTGCCTTGCCCAAGGACACAACATCATTTGGCACGGCGGGGAATCGATCCGGCAACCTTCTGATTACTAGACCGACTCCCTCACCGCTCAGCCATCTGACTGGTCACCTGGCTTGCTACCCTTAAGGCCAATATATGCTTCTGCGTTTTTCGAAAAACGGACACATGCGAACGCCCTCGTCTCCGTGGAACGCCCTCTACAAGCTCTCTGTCAGCCCTCGTAGAGCCTCGGACAGCTTGACGTGCACCTCCTTAATTTTGTAACTGTCCGTCGTAGCTACGGAGAGCTACGGAGACCCCCTTGGCTGTGATTGGTCAGTATTAAGTACCGCTTGCGTCAGGGGTAGGGGCAGGGTTGCCATGATAGCAGGACGAACAGAATCCTTTGACCGCCATTGCTTGTAAAGTTTTTACAATTCATATTTCAGCTAAACGGTACATGTAAATCAGAATCTGAATTAAAATGTGATGAGAAATGGGCAGTATAGTTGCTAAAAATGTGCGTATTTTATTGATGGAACGGCTAATTTGTAAATTAGCTCCGACTTTTCGGTAACCTAGGTAAATAAACACTCAACGACGTCTAAACAAAAAACCGTTGCGCCACCTACTCTTATGGCGGTGAATTGTTTTCAGCACCCACAGCCTACGGAGAACCATAAACGCAGTCTATCCGTCCGTATCCGTGCGTATCCGTGCGCCCCCCCATTCGTAAACGGAGACGCAGAAGCATATTTCGGCCTTTAGAATCTGCCTGTAACATTAGCTCTGCAGCTAACAGCTGAGATACTGTCGCTAATGTAAAGTTAGATGGCATCAAGTATGTGTGTGAATACACATTCTGTAATGCAGTGTTGTACACTTCGTTGTTATGTGGATAACGTTCTGCTGTTGGTGTTATGGCGCGCGTGATATCCGCCTTTCCCCACATTGAAATGACTGAGTGTGGACGTCTGCAAACCAGGGTTATCAGAGGAGAATGGGCAAATTCGAGGCATCTTACAGCAACGGGTCTACGAGCCATTGCGATACATCCACCGTAAACATTAGCACATGGTGACGCCTCTCTCTTCCTCATTAGCATTTAAAGCTACAGACACAGAAACAGTGCGTTCTGAGGAAAGCTCATTGTGGGACTACTCGTAGTGGCTATAATTCTGCACCAAGGCTGAATTTCGGGAAAACTAAGGGACCACTAAGGCCTATATAAAAGCATCAAAAAACAGCTTTTCATGTGACCTTTAAAGAAATTGCCACTGCTACACATAGGGTGACCAGAAGCATGACACTGAAAAGGAGGTCACTTGGGTCCAAAAAGGAGGACAAAGGGTCAAAAAGGAGGGGGGAGGGGGAGAGTAGAGAGGAGTGCCCGACAGACCTAGCATTATCCTTGTGCAGTTGTGTATCGCAGGCATGCTTAAAGCACCTTTCCCCCTACTACTCACATCAATATGTCAATGCGACAGAACTTACAGAAGGTATGATATTGATCTTTGCTGCTCTTATGGCAAAGTGGAGTTCTGAACTCCACGTAGGTTAGAAGGAGGTCTTTCTTTTCGGCATCGGAAAACTTACATGAGTGCTAAATTGTGACGGTGGGCAGGAAGGGTCAAAAAGGAGGACAATAGGGCGAAAAGACGGACACGCAACAGCGGTACGGACAAAAGTCTGGAAAACCGGACTGTCCGGCCGAAATCCGGACGTCTGGTCACCCTAGCTACACACAGACTCAAGGATCACAACTGCCAGACAAGAGGAGAACCAGCTAGACGAATCCGAAAATCTAACCAGCTGTCCACCCCAAAGCTCTGCACGAATCGGAAACCGCAAATGAGCTGACCATTTCATCTGTTACTAAAACGAGATTGAAGCTGATTGCAGTTGGACGGGTCTTCTGGTGAGATGAATAAAACAGGTTGACAGTTTGCCGAGTCATTTAACCAAGGCTAAAGGCTAACAGTCATGAGCCAGTTGCATGAAAACACCACGCTGCAGGGCTCTGTTCAAATTCACAGAACCTCCTCATTACTGTATCAGGACCAGACTCCAGAAAGAAATAATACATCTATTTATGTGATTTTTCAAAAAAAAATCTCCTCAGTATGACTAATAAATCCGTTCCCCTTCCCCTTTGCATGCTGATTGCCTAATGTCTAAGTCACTCACCGTGATGCACCACGCCTCTCAGTCCGTGAATGATGGGGTCCACCGCGGGGTTGTCCTTCAGGCCCACCTGAGGTCAGAGGAACACAGAAACAGCACAGACACGTGAGAAGTTGCCTTCCGTCAAAGCCTCCGAGCGACTGGCGCACCCTCCCACAGGACGGTAGCTCTCGGCAGCTGTGCGTAGCATCAGGCTATAACAACACTGGCCATCAAACAGATCACACGCAATCTGAAATTGATGAAGGAACTTGGCATCCGGCGATCTTTCCCATGAGAGACGGGGGTCTCTCATGGGAAGACATGGGGAGGCACGGTGTTTCTCAGTGTGTGTTTTGATGTCGTGTGAGAGTCAGAGTGTAGACTGCACCCGTCTAATGCAAGGCACTGCCTTATACCTGGCAGGGCTCCTAACTAATGATGCTCTCAAGAAAGAGAGGCAGACATTGAGTTGCTTGGGTGTGTATAGGAGAGAGAGAGAGAGAGAGAGAGAGAGAGAGAGAGAGAGAGAGAGAGAGAGAGAGGAGAGAGAGAGAGAGAGAGAGAGAGAGAGAGAGAGAGAGAGAGAAGAGAAATGGAGGCAACAAGAGTGAGGGAGATAGAGACAGATTGAGAGCTCATATGTAGTGGAGAGAGTGTGTAATTCTGAGAACAAAACAGAAGCAATCACAAAGCTCTCAGAGGCCTGTTTGAACTGAGATAGAAGGGTCGAATACAGGATGTCAAAGGTCTCTATCTATTCCTCCTCGACAACACACACACACACACTGTTTGTAGCTTAATAAGGAGCCTTTCTCAAACAAAAACACACACAAGAAGACAACCTACATGTACAACAACAACATCAAAACAAAAAGGTTTCATGAAACCGGTGTCGAAAGAAATGCACTAAACATTTGAACATTCAAATGTATTTGATTGAAAACTGCAAGAAAAAAATATATAGAAAATGCTTCAGGCAGTTGATGATATGTGCTACCAGCCGGTGTCTGCAGATGGAGTGTGGACACAATCACTATCATTAGGACTTGCGAAAGTGAGAGGGGGAGGGAGAAAACAATGGCTTTTATATTTTTACCCATTTTGAGAAAAAAAAAGTATGTTAACATTTTCCATGATTAGAAAGGTGCTTGCAAGGTTGGGGTGGGTGAGAGGAGAGTAAAAGGTTTATGTGTGTGTGTGGTGTGTGTCTGTGTGTACTGAATGACACTGTGTGTGTGTGTGTGTGTGTGTGTGTGTGTGTGTGTGTGAGACACTGGTGTGTGTGTCTGACACCGAGTGTGTGTAGGTGTACTGTATGAGATTGAGAGTGTGTATTGTGTAAGAATGATTGTGTGTACGTGTTTGTATTGTGTAAGACTAAGTGTGTGTGTGTGTGTGTGTGTGTGTGCGTGTGTAACAAGTACCATTTCAGGACTAGCAGACCAAGTGGTCTACACTGGAATAAAAGGCTTCTAGCACATGCTGTCTCCCATGGCGACCCTTACAACCTCTTCTCATCCTTCCTACCCACCCATGGTTCCACTCTGTTCTTCAGTGACCCCACCTAAGCCAGTGTCTCTTCCTCAGCAAGCCCCTTTTAGACCCTCTCTGATATATCACCACCGCCTACAGCCTTCCTCAGGCCCCCGCACACCCTCGCCCTGCGTGGGCTATCGTAAATCTCCCACAATCCTTTGTATGAAACTTCCTCCGGAAGCCCTGCGCTCGGCACTTCAAAGCAGAGTTCTTAAGGGCAGGTGAGGCAGGATATTGAATCCCTGAGTCAGCGGCAGAGCTCAGGGTTTTATCTGCATGGCTATGGGTACAGGACTGAGGCAGTGGAGAGAGGGAGGGCGGGAGGGAGGGAGGGAGGGAGGGAGGGAGAGAGGAGAGGAGAGAGAGAGAGAGAGAGAGAGAGAGGAGAGAGAGAGAGGGAGAGAGAGAGAGAGAGAGAGAGAGAGAGGAGAGAGAGAGAGAGAGAGAGGGACGGAGGACAGCTGGACAGGGGTCAAAGAGATGGAGAGAGGGCTGAAGAAAGATAGAGAAAAAGAAGGGCGTGAGCACATTCAAATCTGCTAAAAGTGGAGGAGTGTTCACCGAAAAAGAAACCTTGACACTGCTTATAAAGCTCACATATACCTTGTGTCCATACAATGTTTTGACAATGAAGAGAAAGTCTCTCTTTTTTACACACGACAATTGGTTCCCCCTTTTTGGAAAAAGCTTGCAGTATAAACGTTGCAGTCTATACAATGATTGCATTTACGTGCATCGAAGGCAGGGTTCTCTTTTTTCATAAAGAGAGAGCTGGCAGAAGTAGAGAGGATTAGCAGGAGGCTAAGAGAGGGGCAGAGGAGACAGATACACCGGAGAGAAAGCAGAGCCTGACTGATGGAACGTATAGTTTCATTCCTAATGTTTGTCTCTTTATGCCCGGAGGTCCATGGCAGCCATCCACCCTGTGAAGCCTCAGGGTTACACATCACCACCTCCGACTCTCCCCTCATCTGTCTCTCCCTCTCTGGTCTTCCTTCATCTCCCTTTCATATATCCTGGATCCCTGCAACAGTACTATTTCAGACTGAAAATACTACTAGACTGCTCTTCCCCTTGCATTCAAAAGGTCTAGGCAATAAAGGGAAGCATTCACGCCCTGGTCGTTCAAGGAGACTATTAGCTTGTTACTCTGAGACATTGGAGAGCGGAGGAGGTTGAAGGAGGTGGCGCTCGACAAACGAGGACGTCTCGGCGGCCTGGCACTGGCAACACCTGTGCCGAGCGCTCTGACAGAGCGAGCTGAGAGAGAGCACAGCCACACTGCTCTGCCACTGCGCTCGGGCACTCTGGAACCTTTGCCAACACACCATCTATTCACAGGTAAAAAATAGCCCCTATAATCAGTTAGTGGAAGGCAATTACAGCCACGCATCAGCAGCAGAAAACAAAACCTCTTTTGCGTGATATTTGCTGCGAAGAGCACACCGTCTCTTTCATTTGATGCCTGAGAACGGTGAGGAGTGACGTGTCATTCTTCAGGCTGAAGGATCCCACGCGGTAACTAGGGCGACGGTCAGGACAGGGAGGGAGGGGGGAGACAGAGCGTGACGGCTCCTCCCTTTTCATCAGTGGGCTGATGTGAGAGCACCAGGCCAACAGCACCATAACTGTACCCCATAGCAACCCCAAAACCCCCTCCCCCCATCTCCAACTCACCACTCAAACCACTGGACAAAACTGGAGCAAATATTTCTACGTAATGAGTTCTACAGCTGTGTTTCCTTTCTCATGCTAATGTTGTCTGAACTTGTGAGGGGCCTACAGTGGCTGGATGGGAAGCGGAGTAGTGTTTCACACTCATTGATTTATTTGTGGCGACCCGCCACAATTAAAAAATTGACCGCCACAAATGTATTCACTTGTGTTTTTCAGTTTTTTTTTTTTTACATTTAAACATGGCAAAATAAACCCTTTAATTGTAGAGTTGTGCACAGCGCATCGATTCACTCAGCCCTTTCTTGCCCAGCTTGCGTTCTCTCTCTCTCTCTCTCTCTCTCTCTCTCTCTCTCTCTCTCTCTCTCTCTCTCTCTCTCTCTCCTCTCTCTCACTCTCTCTCTCTCTCTCTCTCTCCCTCTCTTTCCCTCACTACAACGGACAACATCTCTGCTTCCTCCCACTGTACGAGAATGAAGGCAAAAATATCCTGGATACAGGTGCTGCCAGATGCTGGTGATGTCATTTGGAGTCTGCACAGTGATGGGTGGTGGAGCCGCTATATCCATGTCCTGATCGACACTCGCCCCACCCAATCGCAAGCACACACACTAACCTCTTGTTCTATGGTAAAATAACTTAGCAAAAACAGACTGATCAGAAACATTTGCTATGGAAGCAAATCTAAGGAAGTAAATCATTGACATGTTTTGAATTTAAAAGGCATTGAATAATTTATATTTAAATTTAAACACCCCCAAATTTGTTCGTTTTGATTTCACCTCTTTAAAATTGTAATATGAATTTGTTTCAATGTAAAAAAAAATATCTGATCCAAAAATTCAAGGCGAGGTGGAGCATACTACAGAGCAGGAATAACTGAGTCAGACAGGGATCCTCCTAGCCCCATCCCAGCCCTGGAAACAAATACATCTGGAGGAATCTGCCTGCCTGCTGAACGCTGGACCATGTAGGCAGTAAATAAGCCAATAAAAGTGTAATGATAGATGTTACTGGTACAATCTATTTCAATCAGGGGCCCGGCCATGGAGCGTGGCGAGGGAGTGCCGTAAAAGCGAGCCGCGGCCCCCGGGAGCACGTGGAGGGATGATAGAGCCAAATTGTCCTGTACGGCAAACCAACCATGATTTAATTAATGCGTACCTCTCAGAGATGAGAGCAAATCCAATCACGGGGCAAATACACTGCTGTGGGCACACGCACAGTGCTAAAACAAACACACCGGGGCACGCATGAGCGGGGAGCGCGCGTGCTCTCTCCGCAGACACCCGGCTCCTCTCTCGCCGTCTCACCTTTTTTTATTTCTCTCTTCGGCTTGTGCTCTCTCCGCTTCCTCTCTCCCTCCTGCAGCTCTGCTGAACGAGGACCCCTTGGTCGACGGTGTGATCAGGTACTTTTCAGGAGGAAGGTACATCTGTCCAGGGACAGCGTGGTAAACGGGGGGGGTGTTGATGTGTGGGCTGGCACGCTGAGAAGAGAGGCTTCAGGGTTATCACCGTAGAGGGAGGCCTCCCTCTCTAACAGGATAGCTCCTCTTCACGATAACCACCCCCAGGGGACGAGTCTTCCTGTCTGGCCTGCCAGAAACTGGCTCCCTGACAATCAGTTTAGAGGCTGACTGTGTGGTGTGTGTGTGTGTGTGTGGATGTCTGTTCTGTGCACTGCACTCTACTGTTGTTATCTCTGCACCAATTCAGATACAAGTGCACACACACATTCACACACATTCACACACATTCAAACACACGCACAGAATCCCAGAACATCAATTCTCCTGCTTTGTGAAGTCCATTAGTAGCGTTGGTGTGTAAGTATGAACGTTGTACACCGTTGTGCACCTACAGAACACAACACATGCATGTGGCCCTTCTGTGTGCATCTCCGTGCTAACTGAGGGGCAGGGCTGCCATATGACTGAAGCTCAGAGGATGTGAAGGAGAAAGAGAAGGAAACAGACAGGACCTCTGGCTCTGGATGATTCACTGGATCTACAGCACGGCTGCTCTGGACTGGGGCAGACCACAGGCCTATGTAAAGGTGTGTGTCTCTGTGTGTGTGTGTGTGTGTGTGTCTGTGTGTATGTGGGAGAAGGAGCGTTTTAAAGGAAAGGTAATGGGCCAAGTAAAAGGCCACTTACACAATCAATGGCAATCAAATGAAGTTTTAATCCTGCCAATTCAGAGTGATGGAGCCTCCAATGATCCCTCCCTCCCACTGTCGACTCAATGGACCAGCGGAGGATTCATGCCAGCCGCCTGTTTCCACGGCCCTATCCGCACTTATAAAAATACACCCTCGACACCAGGGAGTATCCGCACAGTACTGTACACACCCCCTCATCCTCACCATGCAGCCCAGACAGACTCACAGACGCAGCCTTTGAAGACACAAACAAGCAAAAAAAAAGCGAAAAGGCAGAGGGAAAAAAACCAGAGTAGTCTCCCAGCGCTCCACGTGTGAAAGGTTGACCCCGGGGCCGATCGAGATTCTCTCACCTGAAAGAAGACGGTCATCGCAGCGATGGTCCTTCTCTCCCTGATGGCTGTGCTCAGGCTGTCAAAGTCATCCGAGTTATACATGTAGATCTGCATCTGGGAGGGGGGGAGAGAGGGGGGGGGAGGGGGGGGGCGACAGACGTAATGGCAGGGAGGTTGAGGTGAGAGAAGGAGAGAGAGGGGGAGAGAGAGGGGGAGAGAGAAGGAGATAGAGAGGGACAAAGACAGAGTCATTAGCTGTCCGCTTTTTCTAGGAACAACTTGTGCCACAATGTCTCTAACTTGAATTCCTCACTGTCTGTTTCAAAGCTTGGCACATCTTTAGGATCATTCTTAAAGGGATTCCTGTTAAAACTCGAATAATCCTGACATAATGCAGTACACACGCTTTGGTCTACACAGTGGTGGTCTTTCTACCTCACAAGTGGTAGAGTCCGCTACAAACCCACTGTGGAAAGATGCAGAGCTCAAACCTCTCCGGTTCTCTCTCCGTGTCCTGCAGACCCACCGTGATCCACATCTAGTGTCTCTAGTGAGACAAGCTCACGTCCCTCTCAGCACAGTGAATCTGTATACTATCTCTAAAGAGGACAACATCTCGTTAACCTCTACTGAGTCAATGATAGATGTTGAAAGATGTTTTTTCGAACCCACCTCGCCCACCTCCACCTCCCCCCCCACCCCCAGGCAGACACGGCACCTCCACCTCCACCCCACCACACAGAAGGCACCGGCCCTCCTCATCAGTCTTGTTGTCATGGTGATATTGAGCAGCAGGAGTGAGTCATGCACACATCTTCACATGGTTGGTGAGAGGAGGGTTGAGGACGTTATTCGAGGGGTCTTGAGTGAGAGCGAAGCGCTCAAGTTATCTAATGTGTTCACTCCAGATTGGATCAACACGCCATCGAGACACTGAGGTACACATTGCATCATCATTACTCGAAAGCGTGTTTTATTTTTTGTTTTTTCGAGTGTGGTGTGTGTCTGTGCGTGTGCACGCGTGGGTTTGAGTGAGAGTGTGTGTGATTTATTTCATACAGTATATTAAACGCCCACAAATGCTACATTATAAACCCATAGCAGAAGTATTGGTTGAATACACAGACAGTGCTAAGTATGAGAAAAAAACACCATATAGACACACATGCCTCGTTCTCTGTGTGTATGTGTGTGTGTGTGTGTGTGTGTGTGTGTGTGTGCACGTGTGTGTGTGTGTGTTTACATGCATGCAGGAGAAGTGCTTTAGGGGACACATTCTTCTCCTGCCAAAACCATTTCCTGGCATTTTCTCACCAGATCAACATCGTCAATATTATTCCAGTTGCATTTTCCACGCTTCTGTAATCCTTATATAAAGCTTCATGCACAGCCTCCTTTGATCTATTTGAGAAATAAACACTTCTGTTGCCTCCTAACATAGCCCGTTCAGTGTGTGCTTATGTATTTACAGTGCAGAAAACTGAACTGTAATGCATTCAATGAAGGGATTCTCTTCAGCCAGACAAATGCTAATGCTCATAATAGGGAAATGCAGGACTGACACGCATGCAAATAGACACACATTCATACATGGTAATAACCCCCACACACACACACGTAAACACACATACACACACGTAAACACACACACACAGACCTCCAGCTGGGTGAGTGCGGCGACATCATCAAGACCACAGTGTGGGGCTGCATGACAGGGTTCTCTATATTTGAACTCCTCTGGATTGAGAGCGATGTGTCGCCACTTGCTTTGTATTCTGACCAGGAGAGCAGGGGCCGGCTCTGACACTCCATCCTCATCTGACTGAGGAGGAGGAGGGAGGATGGAGGGAGGGGGGGAGGGAGGGAGGGAGGGAGGGGAGGGAGGGAGGGGGGGAGGGAGGGGGGGAGGGAGGGAGGGGGAGGGGGGGAGGGAGGGAGGGAGGGGGGGAGGGAGGGGAGGGAGGGAGGGGGGGGGGAGGGAGGGAGGGGGGGGGGGAGGGGAGGGAGGGAGGGGAGGGAGGGAGGGAGGGAGGGAGGGAGGGAGGGAGGGAGGGAGGGGAGGGGAGGGAGGGAGGGAGGGAGGGGGGGGAGGGAGGGAGGGAGGGGAGGGAGGGAGGGAGGGAGGGGGGGGGAGGGAGGGAGGGAGGGAGGGGAGGGGAGGGAGGGAGGGGGGGGAGGGAGGGAGGGAGGGGAGGGGAGGAGGGAGGGGGGGAGGGAGGGAGGGAGGGAGGGGAGGGAGGGAGGGGGGGGAGGGAGGGAGGGAGGGGAGGGAGGGGGGAGGGAGGGAGGGAGGGAGGGAGGGGGGGGAGGGAGGGAGGGGGAGGGAGGGAGGGAGGGAGGGAGGGAGGGAGGGGGGGGAGGGAGGGGGGGGAGGGAGGGGGGGGGGGGAGGAGGGAGGGAGGGAGGGGGGGGAGGGAGGGAGGGGGGGGAGGGAGGGAGGGAGGGAGGGAGGGAGGGGAGGGGGGGAGGGGAGGGGAGGGGAGAGGAGAGGGGAGGGGAGGGGAGGGGAGGGGAGGAGGGAGGGAGGGAGGGAGGGAGGGGAGGGGAGGGGAGGGAGGGGGAGGGGAGGGGAGGGGAGGGGAGGGGAGGGAGGGAGGGAGGGAGGGAGGGAGGGAGGGAGGGAGGGAGGGAGGGAGGGAGGGAGGGAGGGGAGGAGGAGGGAGGGGGGCAAGAGGAGGGGGAGGGGGGGAGGAGGAAGAGGGGGATGAGGAGGGGTAGGAGAGTCCTCGTGGTCAGCATACAGGAGCACCTCTGGGCTCAGAGCACAGGCGCACACCTGCAGCATCTACAGAGCTGCAGTATGAGGCAGGGCCTGGAGACAGGAGACCAGTCAGGGTGTTACGCTACTCATTTATATGTATGGAGGTTTTTCTCTCTATCTCTCATTCTGTTGCTGTTAACGTGTCTATGTGTAGCTCTTCATTTTGACAGGGAGTCACAGAGAAAGCTGGACCTGTTTTCAGATGACCTCTCTTTCTGCGGACATGATTGGCTCGAAACAAAGGTGATGTCCTCGGTATGGTGCACTTAGTCTGGAGAGCAGACCAGGATGTGAGCTCATGCAGCTTATCTGCTGCAGATGAGCCTGGCCACCGCACATGCCAACAGATTTCCTTCCAGCATGAAGAGTGCTGGGCCAATCACAACCCTTGATCTGATTAGAGGCGGGTTTAAGACGATGACTGTACATAGGCGCACCTTTGCTGCATGTTCTTAAAAAGCCAGGATGTCGTTTCGTGGCTCTGATTGGTTGTGTCTATCCAATATTATAGAATGACTTCCAAAGGCATTTTAGTCAGCGCCCCTTGGATATCAAAAAAACGATTAACAAACATTTGCGAATTGGTCTGCCGATGGCTATGGTGCACTGGCTTCGCTGCACCGCGTGCAACAGAGCTAGAGCGGTATCTCTCTCTCTCTCCCACACACACACACACACACACACACCCAGAGGTATCCCCAGGTAGGTCACTCCTATATCACACCAGTGAAGCACAGACATGACACCCCATGGTCGTGGTCACAGCAGCTCCTTTCACTCAGCTGACAGGTGACACCTCAGTGTCATCATCATTCTGTCTCTCCTGCAGTTGGTGTCAGGCATTATTGGGGAGCGACACACACACACGCGCACGCGCGAGCACACACAAACACATTGGGATACACATCGACAAACACGTTGATGAACACCTACTGAATGTATTGTGTACTCCTCTATAAACAGGGCTTTGCTGGTCCAACCAATAAAGACAAATACAAAGGAGCCAGTGGAACATTACTGAGTGAATGCTAAAGGCCTGTAATGTGAGCTGTCTTCCCCCTCCCTCTGCCGCGCTCATAGGAAAGCCTGAACAAATATGGAAAGGCTTTAGGACAGAAAGCAGCTGTGTCCATGCATGTCCACTGTTTTAATATGGGTGTGTTTGTATAAATATGCACCTTACTGCCTCACTGACCTGGGGGTAAGTAATGTACTGTCATGTCTTCCTCCCTCTACAGGCCGGGAGAAGGAGAGAGGGGAGAGATAGAGGGACTGAGGTGGAGAGGCAGGTGGAGAGGCAGGGGGAGAGGCAGGGGGAGAAGGAGAGGGGGATGGAGAGAGGGAGGGAAAAGAAGAGGCAGATAGAATGGCAGAGGGTGAGTGAGGAAGAGGGAGCAGAGGGAGGAGAAATGAGAGGAGAGGGAGACGAGGGGAGAGAAGAAGAGGGAGAAAGAGGGAGAGGGAGGAGACTGAGAGGAGAGGGAGGGAGAAAGAGGAGAAAAAGAGGGTGAGAGGAAGGGGAAAGGCAGTAGAAGAAAGAGAGAGAAAGAGAGTCAAGCCGTAGGCCTGTTTTTGTTCCCCAGTATGCGCTTTGAATGAGAGCCCTCCTGCTGCTCCACATGGGGGTCCACTTCTACCCCCTGCAATTACAGCAGCAGCTCAGCTCTGAGTGAGTTGCTCACCAGAGAAAACTGGAACCTGTTATCAAAACCAGAGCAGGTCAGGCTCAGGGTCAAGGTACACGACTAAAAATAGCCCCTTGCACGTTGTCTGGGACTGCCCGAGGTGTTATGTCTGTTCTTGTGATAACACACAACATTCCACCGGCCAAAACAATCGACATCCTTCCCTCACACACATCAAAGTTCCCTAAAGAGGATGTGACACGACCCAGTAGTTACAGCCAATCAGAAGCTTCCTGTGTTGTAAGGACCCATGGTGACAGGGCTAGGGAACTGTCTGTCCCTCTGTCCATGTCTAAACAAACACACGTTTTAAACACCTCTCTCAGAACATCATACATGCTGAGAAACATCCTATAAACATCCTGATATAATAATAAATCACATAAGCATAACACCAAATGAGTTGGAAGCATCTGTAGTGTGCTGTAAAGCATTTAAATTAGTGCTGTCAAACGATTAAAATATTTAATCGCGATTAATCGCATTAATGTCATAGTTAACTCGCGATTAATCACAATTAATCGCACATTTCTATTTCTATCTATTCTAAATGTCCCTTGATTTCTTTTTGTCCCATTCTTTTTTCAAATTTTAATGCTCTTATCAACATGGAAAAGTGGTTCGGATTGCTTCGTGCAAATATTTTTTGTTATTGAAAACAACATTGCAATCGCCTGGCTTTGACGAGGGGGCGGAGAATTTGCATCATCTGTGTGCTTGGCCATCAAGTGGTATTTCAGACTGGACGTGCTGCAATGATAGCTCATTTTACAACGACAAAACACACAGATCACTTTGGTGTTGTCAATCGAACCATTTGGCAACTTTTTAAAAGTAAACTTTCCATTCAGAATCTTATTGGCATCCATTTCGGCGTCTCTCGCTCGCCATCCACTCAAAACGTAAAGTTAACCTACTACCAGAGAATGTCTCATATCCGTAAACGGGCTCTGCTACTACGCTTTAGCCGGATCGCAAGCCAAACAAGTGTGTGGCGTGCCTGTTGTTTTGTGTCCGGTCTAGCTAGATCCGGTGTGGTGTTGTAGTTTTTCTAACTTCGGTAGTTGTTGCAACAGCATGTGAAAAAAAAAAGTTTGCTAGGCCAAAAAGAGCGTTAATCGCGCGATAAAAAAATTGACGCCGTTAATTTGGGTTTGCGTTAACGCCGTTAATAACGCGTTAAACTGACAGCACTAATTTAAATATGTCTTATTGCTTGAAATTTTCGAACTGTTCACTTCAAAAGTTTTTGGGATCAGTGATGAGAATGTATTTAGTCATGTTCCTTAAAGCATCAAAAACAGCTCATAAGGTGTTATGCATGTGTTTATGATGCATTATAAAGTGTTACTGCATAATTATAAGTGTTACCAATTAGTTTCACACAGAGAAAAATGTATCATCCAGGGTCTGTATTTCTCTCAACTTGGGACAGTGTAATTTGCAGGAATTAGGAGCTTAGTGATAACAACTACCTCCGTGGTTAAAACTGTGTAATGAGGAATCGTGCAGAAACAGAACAACTTTCCTCAAACAGAACCCCTATCCTATTTTTCACCAGCGTTATTTAAATGCGTTGGTTCAAAAATATTCCCCTCCTCGGCTCCACAACCATAAAAACCAGTTTCTCCTTTGTGAACATTATGACAGGGAGTCCCAGCATGGGGATTGACGGTGTTTCTGTTCTCTGTGTACAGGAGTAGAGCCCGAGCGCTGCTCGAGGCTGGCTTCACGTTACGGAGCATGACTTCTGCTACGTAAGCCTCACATCTCTGTGTTCCCCTCAGCCCACACAAGCAACTCCCACACGCACCGCGGCGACCGCCCCAATCCCCCCCGAACGCCAGCCCTCGGACCGCACAACATCCCGTGCTTTACAGCAAAGTGGATTCATATAGGGTGTGAAAGCAGGAAGTCTTGACGTGAATGGTAATGTGATGAATCATTTTGGGGCGATGCGTGTGGCATGACCATACATCACGATTCCAGATCCCCAGCCTCTGAGGGAGCGGGGAGACGGAGCAGCGAGGAGCAGCGAGGAGCAGCGAGGAGCAGCGGGATCTCTCCGTCCCTCACAGGGCTGGGTTTGACTGACACGAGCCGTTTATCCAGCTCAACACTTTATCCCTTTAAAACAACAGCCATCAAAGTGAAGAGGGGAGATAAACGAATGGGCCAAGTCCCGAGAGACACTTCCTAAAGATTTCCTATCCATCGCCCCGGTCGCCCCGGTCGCCGGCCACACTAGAGTGGATGTTTGCACACATACACACGCGGGTACACACACACATCCTTATACACAAGCACACGGTCACCATCCACCATTCAATAGCCTCCATACCATCAAAACCCACATACCCCCTTCCTCCCCCCTCAAGAACACACACACACACATACAGTCTCCATCTACCATCCAACTCCCTCCATATCAGCAACCGGCCGTATCCTTCATTTGTGTCCAACAACAGCAGGTGTCCTTCTCTCCTTCTGTGTCTCCGCACACCTCACCTGACCACAAACAAGCCAGTTTACAGTAAGTCTCCTCTTTGACGGGAATGACATGACTGCTGGATCAGACACATACAAAAAAAACTGTTTATAGACTTTGCTGTGCACTCGGAGAGGGTGGAAAGATACGTCTGTGGCTGAGGGCACGTTGAAGACGTGTGGCGCTTGACACTCTTAATATAAATGGTAATAACATTCCAAGCCCTGTGTGACATGCTTGCGTGTAAAAAGGGCTATACAAATACATTTGATTTGATTCCACAGAGCCAGGATTGTAGAGCGGGGTCACACAGCTTCCACAGAGCAGGAGAGTGCAAACATGTACTGTGTGTATTGTTCTATTCTGTATCACCTGTCTGCCAGACTGAGGAAAACAAAGACATACCAGGATAACACAATTTACTGTCTATTTTATAAGAACAGAATGGAAAGACTAGTGCAGCTCTAGTTATAAATGACTTGGCATATGCCTTCCAAGAGGGTCGTTTCGTAAAAACTAGATTCTGTTGTGACATTGAAAACATAGAGTACTAACACGTGATACTGCGCAAAAAGAAAAAAAACAAATGGTTATTGAAACGTTTCGGAGGCTGACAGTGACATCCCAGTGATTTGCCTGTTGCACTAACCTGAAGGAAGGGAGGATGAACTGTCACCGGCTCAGCATGGATATGGTACAAAGGGGAGAGGGGGGAGGGGTCTCAGTGTAGCCATGTCCCTCCTGAGGTGCAGCGAGGCTGGGGAAGGAGCTGTGATGCAAGGCCCCGGGAGATGCCGGATCTGACAGCGTACCACAAGGCTTTGTGGGAACAGACGACAGTATGTACTTCTGTGTCCTTTACAGAGAGCAAATGCTCATCAAAGACTTGTTTTGATGTTGTGTTCTTCACAGCAAGGTCGTCCATAGGGTTTAGGTCCTGTGCATTCCAAGTACTCGCAACGGACATTGAAGAAGAAGAAAAAGAAAGCTCAAATGTAACATTTACACTGTTTGCACTAGCTTTGATCTCCCTCAGCATATTGTATTTACAAAACAGGGCTTAAGAGACGAAAGCGTAATGTACATTCTTGGCTGTGAGATATGCTTAGTGCCAGTGCTGACCTCTAGCAATCCATCTTAAAAACCCAATTGAAATGCATTACATGAGGAATGTTCCAATGTTGGCCCCTGCTTTTTCAATTTCAAGGTATTACTTTTTCATAAAAGCCGCGGAAAATATTGCTATTTGCCAAAACAAAGAAAGGTAGCCTGCATCCGCAACAAGATTATTAAAAATGGTATCAAGCCAGCCCAGAACTGGGACAACATCTATTTGCCCTCTAGGTAGCATTGGGCTTTTAAAGAATGGCTGTGTTTTTCGGTGTCATTGAAGACAGGCCCAGGAAATATAACATTATGTTAGGAATCACACGCCTCCCTATCCAGAGGGAGGCCAATCATAAATAAAAGAAAAATAAATAAAAAAGGAAGCCGGCATGGCAGTCATCAGTTATCTCTGAAGGTTTAATGGAATGTAGCTGGTGAAAGAGGGGAAGGGGGGAGTGGGGCAGAGGAGGAGAGAGAGGGATAGTGTAAAGGATAAGAGAACCAATTCACCATGGCTGGTCTTAAACCCGTGGTCTAAGACTACTAATCAAATTGCAAGCTACTTTGGGCTCGATGTGTTTGGTCGGTTTCTTGCATTATTTAGTTAGCAAAATGCTGATGCCACTCTGGCAAGGGTTAGCCTGGCACTGCAAGTGAGCACATACATACAGTATCAACTCCATGCAATGTTCAGGAGTTTTTTGGAAGCGTTGTATATTCATATCTATAAATGTAAGACACACAAATCTACAGTCAAATGGTAGTACATTCGTAGGGAGAGTCTGGCTGTTGAGCATTGTTATTAATGTGTTTAATTCTGGTGCTGTAAATACTCCACTCATTACCTTAGTGCCATGTGATGCTTACCATACTCATCGAATGCAACAAAAAAATAAACAATCGTTGCATCGTTGCTAAGTAACTCTGTATTCATTATTCTGTTCTATCCTAAATCAAATGTGATGAGCAGAGTGTGATTAAATGTGTGAAGGTGAAAGAGTGGCATTATTTGCAGAGATATCCTGATTCTATGAGGTGTCCTCAGGCTGGTTATGGTATCTAGAGTCCTGTATGTGGTACTTATCTTATGCATTAGAATAGACATGGAACAAGACCCCTGTGATTTACTGGAGAAATGTACATCCAATATCAAACTACAACACCACAACCCTATTCACAATACATAGGAAATCCATATCACTATAGCCTACACACAAATAATAACACCTATGGAAATCCTCCTGACAATCCATCTGATAATTTAGGGCAGTATGCTCTTTCCCATAAGCCAAGGGGTTGATGGGAAAATAAAATTCCATTCATCAATGACATACAGTATCTTATCTGTGATACCTGCAGCACACTGTGTGTGTGTTTGTGTGTGTGTGTCTGTGTGTGTGTCTGTGTGTGTGTGTGTGTGCAGGTGTAGAGAAAGAAGCTGTACGTGTGAGTACATGCATGTGAGAGTGTGTGTGCTATAGGTTTTGTGCATGACTGTGTAAACGTAGGAGCGTGATAGCACATCTTTCTGGGCCCGCCCATGGCCAGTTAATTTCCAGCACCTCTCTTATCTAGGCAGGTGGGTAAAAGCAGGCAGCGCTCGTCGCTGAGCCTGCACTCATTCCTTCATCCTTTCATCCCACCTTTCTCTCCTTTCTCACGCGTAGGCCTGGGAGGATGTGGAAGGCAGGAGGCTTAGCCGGGGTAGACAGGACAGAACGGATAGTTTAGCACCTCCGAAGGGGAGGGGTGGGGGGGCGCGGTGCCTCTATCACCTGCCGCAGGGGGTGCAGAGGGCAAGGGGGGGGGGGGGGGCAAGGCAGTCTGGAACACACCTGAGGTACCTCAGACCGTGTGAGAAGTGTTCACCTTGGCCACGAGGAGTAGCTCAGCTTGGTTTGTTTACTGGTGCTGCTTGCTCTCAGTGTGATGAGCAGGGAAGCGCTTGGATCCAGAGTGTTGTCAAACCGATGCTTAATCTCGCTGAGTCATTGACGAGTCGTAGACAACCCAATTAGAAATCCATGATTCAATCAAAAGATAACTGTCAGTTAGCTGTTGTGATTGGATATAATACTGCCCATGCAGTTCTAGCTCGTCCTTGTAAAAGCAGCTTGATCCTGAACAGATTGAATAAGGATGACAATAATGAAATTTAGCCTAAAATAATAGAATATAAGCAGTCCACATCGAATTTATTTACAAGCCATTAAAACTGTTTTTAAGGTTTCCAGAAACCTCCTTATTGTGATTTCGGGAATCTGGCGTGAGTAATGACTGTGAGTTTGCCAATAACATCCAGTGCAGTACAAGATGCCATACCATATCCTATATTACATACAATTTACTATTCAGCATTTTGAAAGACAAAGAATCACCTGTCACCAGACATATCTGAGAGACTGAGAGAGACAGAGAGAGAGAGAGGGAGGGAGGGAGGTAGGGAGGGAGGGAGGACACAAAAAGAGAGAGAGAGAGCCGTGTCAAATAATCTAACAGAGTTGACGTTGCCTCTGAGTTACAGTTGGAACAACAAGTACTCTACCTAGCAGTAAATCCAAAACACCACATTTGTAACTGGAACTCAACACAGTAACTCACTGTTTGTTAAGTGATACTCTGTCCTGTACTGTAATGTGGATATGCTGATGGAGCGCTGGTGCCTGCCTGTGCCTGGCATATTAACCAGCGCATTACAGTTAAAACAGCAGGTAGAGACTCAGTGGGCCACTACTTAATCATGCCATTCAAGGGCCTTATTAGAGAACAATTACTAAATGGCAAGGCTTGTAAATCATACATCATTCATCAAGTGAATTTTAAGAAATTAGAGCTGCAGATTGCAGCAGCAGGTCTCCTTGGTGGGGACAGCCGGCCTCATGAGTATTCATGGGAGCAGGGTCCAGAATGTTCTAGGCTGGGGAGGGCAGGCTAGGCCGGGGCCAGGGAGAGGCTGGGCCTCAAAGAGCTTGGGTTCTGACGGTTGAGGAAGGCTGGGAAGGGGCAGAGGAGGCTGGGGTCTGTTTGTGACAGGCACAGAGAACAGGCTTGTCTCTGAGGACTCCACACCATGGCTTGCAGCGACATGTTGTCGGCATTCAAGCTGCCTCGCATCACAGAGATATGAGATGCCAGGCTTATCCATTAAACGGTTTTAGAGTTTTGTCAATTTCTCACATTTTGTCTTTCTTTCTCTCGCTTGTTCTTTCATTCCACCTTTCCTTCTTTTCCAGTCCTGTGAGTAACCTCTCCAGACAGGTCAGGATTTACATGCATCATACAACTAAGACTATGTCTACCATAAAACTTGTCCTGTTTCCTAAAGGAGGCCTGACAAAAGCAGACTAGCAAGTGTTTGGGCATCTCACTAGACAACACAGACCACAGCAGTCAACCTCAGGTTCTAACCCTGACACCACTGGCTGGAACTACTCTTGCTTTCCTGTGTGTGTGTGTGTGTGTTGGGATTCTGGATAAAGTATGTTCGACTGAAGATGTTTCCAAACAACTACTTATTAGACTTTTTGGAGTGAATGCCAGGCCGTGCATGCCTACACTACAAATTATTTAATTGCTGGCAAAACAAGTAAACTTCTGAAGCAAGATTCATGTGTCATTCAGCGATAGCAGCCTGCAAGTTCAGGTCAGTTAAGGCGGGGGAAGCAGAGAATCAACTATTCAACAAAACCCTAATACAGATGAACAGATGTACAGATGAAATTCACAGTTTATGTATGCCATTTTCCTGACCTAACTTGGTTCACTATCCAGTGTTCCCTTCATCAGAATTCCATGAAAAACCGAGAGATTGAAAACATTGAAAGAAAGGTTAGTGGAATAGGATACAGACAGAACACTTGAATGCTGTGTTTACAAAATGCAGTGTTTAAAACACTACTATTTCCTCTTAGAACCATTGACAATATAAATTACTTGCTATTGTTCTGGTAGGAAAAAACAGCATCCTATTGATCCGTCCAGCAGTCGATGGTTAAACAGTTTACCCTTCACATTAAATGGTAATGTGCCATCAGTTGGAAAGCTACAATGATGTGTTCAGCCGTCATTAGAGACACATACTCTTAAACACAAACAATCTCAGAACAATTAAGAAAGCTGTAAATAGGAGAGCACACCACATTCTCACATCACAACAGTATGAAGTCAAACATCGTTGACACTTGTATTCATTCTATACATTCTCCATGTTGGCTTACATTACCCACAGTACAATTATACAGCTTCTTCTAATCCAAGCTACTGTATTTACAGCACATCAACTTCGTTATAAAGATGGGGAAAGACCAGTGCTGTGTGTAACATAAGAGAAACTATACATTACATTCACACTGAAGCATTTCAAACTGCCAATCTCAGTTCAATGAACCAAATGTCAAGTAATACATATTCATCGGTGAGCTGAAACAGCACAGCGAGGACTGACATTTCACTGCTCCAGAGAACAACAGGGGCCACACAGACTTGGCTGAAGGTGTTGGGTGAGCTGGACCCTGAGCCTGTTCAGCCACACAGAGAACTCAGGCTTCAGGAGAGAGAAGCAGCCCTCACACATCTGTCCATTCATTACTCTCTGGAGACCTGGCCTCTACATAATGCTGTGTCCAATCGATCCAGCACAGTGCCCTCTGCTCCATTCTGATGGGAGGATGACTCCCTCCTCCTCCTCCTCTCCCTTTTCATCTCTTTCTGTCTATTCTGTACTCGACGGTTTTTCAAGCCTCCTCTCTCTCCGTCCTTCTCTCTTACCCATCCTGTCTCGCCTTCTCTTCATATCGCTTCCCTTAAGCTGAAGCAAGCGATTAATAATGTGAAAGTTCATTTAAAAGAACTCACTACAGTATGGCTGTATCCTTTATCCGATCTATCTGTATTCATTAAATCCATCACATATTGTAAGTAAAGATAAGTGGATATGGAACACAATTTCAGCTCCGTCCCTACACTCCCCTCATATGACCCCCCCTCCCCCCCGCCCCCCTGCCCCCTCCCAACCCCACAACACACACACACACACACACTCACCTCCACTGGGAACCTCCTGCCGCTGATGCTGTGTTCAGAGCCCTCAGAGCCGTTGTTCTGGCCCCAGTGGAACTCCACCTTCTCTGCCTTAAACCTCCCAGGCAGGCCCGCTCCCCTCACAAAGTAGTCATCCTTCAGCATGATGGCCACTGAGCGAGGGAGGAGTAGAGACAGAGAGAGAAAAAGGAGACAGAGAGAGACAGAGAGGGATAAAGCAAAATAAATCAGCATACAGTAGTGTTGTGTTATTTCTCACACACACACACACACACACACACACACACACACACACAGCATACATAAACATGCCGCATGACTTCACTACGGGGCCTCAGAAGAAGGAGGACACGGTGGATTTGAGGACACTTGGTATTGAGGTTGATCTCTGTCCTGCTCTTAAGGGAGATGTGCTGAATATTACACAAGGCCTTTTTACAATGTCTTGTTGGCCTCAAAGCCAAAGTCTCAAACGAGGGGCTAATTTGCTTGGCCAAAGATATCTCACCCCCCCACTGCCACAAATTGCCTTTTCAAATCTTTTGTTATGTTTCACACAGTCTTTTGCTAAAGTAAAGGGAGAACGTCAAGAAGTGGGATTTATTCCTATATTCAACAATTGGTCTCTTAAAAGTCTTACGTTCAATTAACCAACACAACCTTAAATAACTGCTCCCATTGTCAAAAAGATTTTAGACTCGGATTGAATTTCAGAATCACTTCTATTGCTTCTTTCACTGGAGATTTCTGTTCCATTTAGGATAACCACTCAGGCGAGATGAGTGGCCTGGTTTGCCATCTCAAACGCTTCGGCAAAGTCTGCAACTTGAGAAATATCAAACTAAGTACACCTAGTGCTATGGCTGTCTGGAATAGAGGGAATAACATTTCTCAACTCGGAAACTTCTCAGAAGCAGCTGACCCTCCAACAATAGGCTGATTTATTCATTAAGAGGTTTCTTTTTCACTTTAATTTCCTCTTGAAAACATCTTGAGATTGGAGATGTGTTGATCTGGGCTTTTACAAAGTTGCTGGCAATCTGACGGACATTCAAGATGTCTGGAAAATGGATCTTTAGATAACATTGAGCTGTTCATTGTGCCTAAGCCTGTTTCCCTGGCAGACACCATTCAGCCAAGCGATAGCCAAAAGTGGTGGTTCACTCTAAAGGATGCTGAGGGATAAAACCTATGCTTGGATAGTAAATATTTAATTTATACATGCAATTGAATAAAGAAATACACCCACAGATGAGTCACCAGTAAACTGTTCTGACCTCAACAAGGATAGGTGACTACTGGACGACAACACTCATCTTAATGTTGCTGAACTTTGTGAGAGTACGTTACAAGGGTTCAAATGAACTACTGCAATGGCTTAATTAATTAATCTGGCAATACTTCCCCGTGCGGATTTTATTATTTTTTTTGCAAAGAAGATGTGTGTGACTAGAAAGTGAGCAGGAATGACCTGCACTTCTCTCCACAGTCTGCACCTGTCCACAACACAACACAGGTGTGCAGAAGATTCGTGCTTTTAGTGGCGCAAACGCAAGGCCGTCCGCACGCGTGTGTATTACACTACTGTAATACACACATCTTACATATATACACATAATTCATCTTACATATATACACATATCTCACATGTTACACTGCTGTAATACACACTACTTACATATGTACACATATCTCATCTTACATATATACACATATCTCACATATTACACTGCTGTAATACACACATCAGCTTGGATCAGTGTCCCCCACAAGGCTGAAAGAATAACAACAGTTTTCTTATTTTCTTTGTTGCCTTTTGTGGATTCATGGTTCTTATCCCGCATTCAGCACATTGAGAGCGAAGTTAGGCCCTCAGAGCTTCATTAGTGTTTGGAGTTGGTGTTTGGTTGTATTAAAAGAAGGAGAGGAATTATATGCTAAGCTCGAAAGACCTTGGATGGCAGAGAACAAAAACAAAGGCCTTGCATTGTAATAAAGCCTTTATCAATGCAAATATTTCTTCAAGGTCTTAAGTCCTCATGAATTTCTTAAAAGCTTTATTTGATATGATTCTGGAAAGCTCTCCCCTCTCCGTCCCCTTTCACTCACCATCCCTCGCTCTCACCCCCACACACACACCCACACACACATAAAGTCCCAATAAGCTCTTTCCTCTTGGCCGTGAAACATCTTTAATGGTTTTCTGCTTCAAGGTCGAACAGGTCAGAGTTCAGGTGAGGATGTCGCCCTGGAGGAAAGCGAGACAACTTTTAAACATTGATTGAGGCCTTATTATGCAGGCATTCTTAGCCTCCCCTTTCATCTTTACCGCTTCCTTCATCTGCCTCCTCTCCAGGTGATCATTTCACAGATAAAATGCCTAGCTGTCAGTTATAAATAGTGTAGAATGATAAATAATTCATGCCACAACAAGAGGACATTTGTCTTGTTAGCCATGCATTATGTAGCCAGGAGAAGCTGTGCACTGTGTTCCTCCACAGCTGTTGTTTGGGTTAGCAAACCGGGCTGCTGTGTGTGCTGCACCACAAACGGGATAAACTGTGACACTCTGATAATGTCGTCGTCGTCCCCCCCCCCCCCCCCCCCCCCCCCCCCCACTGCCCATGTCACTCCCAAACAGCCTCTCTGAAGCCTGGAGATGTAGCGCTGATGTGGGTCTCACCCTCTGACCCCGAGGCCTTGGATTGAGATAGCTAACGCATGACCGTCAGAGTCCTCGAGGCGTTCCACACGGGCCAGAGGAGAGCATTTCTCATCCTGAGAGAGCTGGGAGCTGGGATCCAGGGTCATGGATTCAGTCCGGAGGGTGTGGAGGGTGTGGAGGGTGTGGAGGGTTTAGAGGATGGGGGGGCTCCCCCTTGCAGATTAAACTGACTTCCATTCCAAACGCGTCCTCCTATCTGCCGCAAGCCGCTCATTCACCCTCCAGTAGAGGGAGAGCAGTCTGAAAGTAGTACTTACCCATACCCTGATGAGTAACAGAGCAGGGAATGGAATTGGCATTGTTCATCCGTTAGGATGAAGGGCAAATGACTTGCCCGACAAACTGTTTCCACGGAATCCTGCAACCCCCCCCCCCTACACTCTCTCTCGTTTTCATTCCAGGAACACCTCGACAAGAACATACATCCATTCAAAGAGTGGGGGTTATTCTATTAGAACTGGGGATATATGGTAACAAATATATTTCCAACTAGCAACATCCTCAAAAATACTGAACAAACCAGCTAGCGATTCTCAGAGAAGACAAGGTTTTACTCAGGTCTGCAGAGTGCTCTGATAATAGAACTATTGTCCCTGCTGTGACTCCTGTCGATACTGATGGCTGCCACCTGCGGCCTTCACTCCCACAAGCATTTAAAGTGCATTTGGAGGCAGAGGGAGAGCACATCCATCTTTGTGACAGAAATATATTGTGAAAAATCCCTTTCTTTGATGGAGACAATCCATGAAAGCAAGGACAGAATGTAGAGACCCACACAGTGCTGGTACTGGTGGGTAGGTTTTCATCTGCTTAATTTTGTTAGTTTCAGTAATGTGGCAACGTTACGCTAACATTGAAAATTCATATTAAAATGTTTTTACATTGTATTAGGTTTCTGTAGGCTGATGTCTCGTTTGCAGACTTTGCACTTGGATGTACTGCAATGCTTTCTTAGCGCTACTTTATCTCTTTTGTTAAACAATTTTAATTTCTACCCCTTCCAAATCAATTAACTGTACATTGCTGTTCATAACATAATAAAGGTCAAAACAGTGTGGATGACAGATGGCTGTTTGCATTCAGTCATTTAGCAGACGCTCTTATCCAGAGAGACTTACAGTAAGTACAGGGACATTCTCCCCGAGGCAAGTAGGGTGAAGTGTCTTGCCCAAGGACACAACGTAATTTTAAACGGCCAGGAATCGAACTGGCAACCTTCTGATTAATAGCCCGATTCCCTAACCGCCCAGCCGTCTGACTCCTGACTGTTGTGGAACCTCCTGCTCGGGGACTCACCTGTCTTGCCAGTGTTCTTCATAGAGGTTTTGTTGGAGGACTCATTTTCAAAGCCATCCAGAGTCAATTCCTGGTACTCTGTAGACACCTTGGTGTCCTGGTCTGCTATGTTAATGGGTGACTGGTTCCTCTCTCGGCATTCTGGGTAGGCGGACGCCCAGCCCTCCTCGGGCCCATAAGTACCTGTGACAGACAAGAACACAAGTCAGTTTCAACGGATACAGTACTCTAACACAGAGAAGGACCTTATATAACCCCAAAACACATCCAGCCTTCTATCCAAGAAGATGAAATGTATCAACTAACAACGATATCTTTGTCCATGAGCTCAGGGAGAGTGTCTTTGCTACATCTTAAGCGGTTTAAAACCCTATCCCTCTTACACTTCCCAAGAAGATAGTCACCATTTGGCTGAAGGCGTGTGGATATCGTTTCTGTTGTTCAGCCTGAACTCAGTAACGCCTCGTCAGAAAGAGGAGGGGGTGAGGGGTAAGTGGAGGGCAGTGTGCGTGGAGATGAGCTCTATCTCTGATGCAGGCAGGTGCTGCGTCTGTGCAGCGTGGCAGAGCCCAGGGTCAGAGCGTACACTCGCTGTAGCACTGAGTCAGAGAGACGGGATGAAATGTCACCACCATCACCCTGCACCTCACACTCCATGGGGGGGAGGGGGGGGGGGGGGGGGGGGGTTAGGGGGCGTAGGAGCTGTAGTTGCTCACGCTTCTTGATACAGACGCGAGGCCAACCCGGGAGACTGTCCGCAGAGTGAGGTCGTGGTCACCTGACCGACAAGCCACCAAGACACGACGGTACAGTGGGCGACTTTGTCAGGTCAACTGAAGCTTTACACTCCAGTGGAGAGGAAATGATTTGTGGCTAACACCCCAAGACACCACTCATAGAGGAAAACAAACACCTGGAAAAAAAAACCCAGCTCAAGTCCTCAACAGCACAACAAACACATGCACACCGGACTCCCACGGAATCAGCCAACAACGTTTGACCCGAAATCCAAATGCGTCTAAAACGGGATACCTTTACGGTTTACGGTTGATGTATGCAAATCTCAGATTTTCTCCTCTTTGTCCTTTTCACCTTGTCACCTTGCCTTCTCCTCTAAATAGGACGTCCTTCAGCGGCAGAGCCTGCCGACTTCCCTCCGTGGAACTGGGAGGAGCTGGTCGTTTCCCCCATCTCCTCACACTGGGGCTAAAGTGCAGGCCTAATTGAAAGCAATACCCAGCTCTCGGGTTTTAAAATGAATTTGTCTATGATTACTCATGCCCTGCGTGTGTCCGGAGCGTTTGGTAATGTCTATTTCATTGAATTAGGAAGCATCCTCTCATCCTAGCCCCCCATCCTTACCTTCGGGCGGGTATCGATTAGAGAGGTCTGGATTGCATCTAGCAGAGCAAGGGCTCCAGCTTCAGGCTGCCATGTCTGGTAATGAATGCAGTGGAGGGCCAGTGTGAGGCCATTAGTCATTGGTTTAATGCAGCTAATGTGTGCAGAGAGCTGGGGTACGGAGAGGTGAGCCAAAGCGTGCAAGCAGAGTACCTTTATGTGAATGAGAAAACCAATAACCGCAGACTCACCTATTCCGATGCATGATCGGCACCTTAGACTCCAAGACATCAAAACCTTAAAACGTTATTATTGCCTTTTTTTTAAGAAAGCCTCCAGGGCAAATAAATCAACAAACGGTTATACAGTACTGTAGAAACATATTGAAGATAGAGCATGTATGTATGCACAGAGTTTCAGTTAGCTCACACAGTGCTAAATTATAGAAGCTAGCCGGAGGCGGCACTCTCTCCTTTAGTGTTCCCATGTGCATTCACCTCTGCTTCCTCCTGAGTGGGACTAAGTCCAGCCGGCCACCTGGTGTCACATCAACATTTCTCCCCCCTCTGACCCTGCGCAGCAGAATCGATATATTGCAATTTCCCGCGGTTCACTTAAGGGAGCCATCGGGGTGGAAGACTGTCACCCTGTTCCTGCAAACGAGGGCTAACGACGCTAACAACACGCTGCCGATTAGCGAGCGCGGCAGGGGCTGGGGTGCTGATGGGCTTGCGATGCTGGAGCTGAAAGGAGGTGGCTTGTGACGCCTCATCACCATGCTCATCGCCTCATCACCTCTCCTCTCTTTCATGGGGAAAAGATGGTTTGTTTGCGAATCAACCTTTGAGAATTCATTCTGACTGGATACACACCGAGCTCACATTGTTGAATTCATTGAAATAAATGACTGTGGCCTGCTGAAATCACGATTGTGCAGTCTATTTGTAGGCCTACTGTATGCACTAACAGGAGAATACATCCATTGTTGTATTGTTTTAAGACTGACTAGCCTTAGAGCCAATCACATGTTAGTGACCTGACAAGACGGAGTCAAAATTGAGTTGCGTCTTCCTTTCCACATACTATTTTTCTGTTTTCCACAGCCAATTGTGCGCGAATCTCAGGAGAGCGTGTGCATTTATATCGGTGAATTATTAACACAGTAAATACACCTTTACGTGCTCTTGGCCTCAAGGGAGTGCAAGGCTTTTCAGTCAATTAGGAGCTATTTCTTCAACAGCCACTGTGCTTAAGACCTTGTGAAAAGCCTGGCACATTCCAATTTGCTGCATAAACAAAACCCTGATTGTGTGTTGAGGCTGACTAAAGAGTACAATTATGGAACGCTCGCCCAAAGACAGAGTTGTTACACAAACATAAACACACCTTAGGGGAAATGTGTTTTTTTTAGGAATCTGACATTTTCGGAGGACATTAACCAAACCAGCAAATGGTCTGGAGGAAAGAAAATATAACTAACAGCACCTAAAAAGGAAACTGCAACATCAATAATTGACGTTGTAACTTAAAAAATGTGTCTGAAAATGACAGGGGGACTTTTCAATGCTGCCCTTACCGGCGAATCCCGTTAGATTCTCCAACCCTCTTTTCCGGATGCTCTAAGGTCCTCTCCCAGGGCCACAATTCCATCAAGATTAGGGGGAAATGACAGAAATCAATGTGCTGAGAAGCCTGCTGGTATTTCAGGGATCTTGGCTTTTCCAGTAGAGTCACTCAAGGTATTATGTGTAATCTCCCAGTACAGCTATCCCTCTCAATCCCCCCTCCACCGGCACAGACCCAGGTACTGCTGCACCCTCTCTGTCAGTGAACAATCACCATAAAATGTTCCGGTTTCTTCCTTCAGTCAGGATTGAGCACATCCCCCTAGAAGTGTACTATGCACAAGTAGAGGACAGATGGACGGAAGAGTAATAAGAGGAGAGAGAAGGTAAAGTGAAAAGAGAAGAGAGGGAGAAGGGGGGATGGGTGACTGAGGGTCGCCAGGAATATAATTGGCTCTGAGCATTAACAGAAAGACAGTCTTAATTTTACTATAAGTCTCCATACTGTATGTCCTAATCACCACCCAGTTATTTCTGTATCGCTATAAGCAGCTAGTTATTAGGCAATAAGCAGCGGCAATACATCAGCGTATAGCCAGAAAAAATTGCTAATATGCAATAACCATTGGCAGTGTTCTGTCCAAAAACCCAGAGCTCCCCACGGCTCCAGTAGGTAAACCAGGGAGAGGCAGCAGTAGAATCACTAGCCAAGGACAATGACACAAAATCAGCAGGGTAATTAAAAACATACGTTTGACGTCCCTCCAAAAAAAAAAAGCCCAGGAATTATTGAGAATTTCAATCCCTGCTGGGCCAGTGTAACTGTGGAGCATGTCAACAGTGTTCAGGCAGAAGTCTCTCAACACCTCGGCTGCATGCCTCTCACCTCCTTCACACATCTCACAGCAACTAATCATTGACACGGGGCTACTGTATGTCCTTGAATCATTCAATTAAGGGGCGGATTTAACAATGCAAGTCTCACCTTGTGGTGGAGAGCGGAGATGGAACGGGCTAAAGCCATCTCTCCTGACGGCAAAATGAGCCTGATCCAGCCTGTAGCTGCCTCCAAACCCTCTCTCCTCACCTTGAGTGGATGGGCCCTCCCTTTCCTCTTCCACTGGGATGTGTTAGTCAGTCCAGAGGACATAACACAGTCAAATGGGATGTCTGTCTGACTGCCATGTCACTCAGACGTAATTAGGTGAGCCAGGTGTGCATGTGTGAGAGAGAGGAAGACAGAGATAGAATGTGTGTGTGTGTGGGTGGGTGAGAGAGTGTGTGTGTGTGTGTGTGTGTGTGTGTGTGTGTGTGAGTGGGTGGGTGGGTGTGTGTGTGTGGGATGGAGGGAGGGAGATAGTAGGGTATATGTGTGTATGAGAGTGTGCGTGTGGACATGTGAGTATGTTTATGTAAAAGCAATTAGAATTTAAAAATAATTAGAGATACACAGAGAGAGAAAGAGACAGAGAGAGAGAGAGACAGAGGGAGGGAGAGAGACAGAGAGAGAGACAGAGGGAGGGAAGGAGAGAGACCGAAATGCGTGTGTGTGTTTGTTCAGTTAAGCGCCAGCAGGCCCCTGGCCATTGGCGTCTTTCTGTGACAAGGCCCTTCAGCGTGTGAAGACACTGTCAAAGCCTGTTTCACAGCTGTCCCTGCACTACACAAACATACTTATAGATTTAAAACACACACACACAATCGTGAGTGCACACACATGGTGGCACACACAGACCGGATATTCAGAGATTTAATGTCCTCTTCTTTGTCACAAAACATTTTCAAGCTTATCTTTCAAGAGAAATGTCTGACACAAACACACACATGCACACTATGCACACACACACATGGCACAAATACATACAGTTACTTCATACAGGCCCATGTAACCTTCCCCCTGTCAATCTCCTTTCAACAACGATCGTCTTCAAAACCATAGTCCTAAACACGCCCCTCGACTGAGGATGAACAGATTGAAAAACAAACCCAAACACACACACACACACACCCAGAAGCGCGAACACACACGCACACATACACTAGGGTGGACACACACACACACGCAAAGATCACACTTCCTTCAGACTGTGTTATTTTCAACACCCCTTTTACACCCCCCTTACCCCTCTGGCCAGACCTGTCTCTTAGATACATCTCTCAAGGACAAACGGACCCACACAGCCTGAGGCCAAACAACACGAGGAAACAACAAGGATTGACTCCCTCTAGATTTGTTCTCTCTACTCCACCACTCTGGAGGACTCAAAACAGTCCAAATGCATCAATCAACACTTGTAAAGGCTTCCAGTTCTCATCCATGATTGTGGATGCTAATAATCAATGAATGAAAGCATCACTGTAACGACTTCCTCAAATGTCTTCAGTATCTGAATTTAAAATGTGTGTCATCTATCCAGACTGCTCAATATTCTGAGCTTGGGACTGGGGCTGAGGCTGAGGCTGGGGCTGGGGCTGGGTTTTAGACTAAGAAAATAAGGGATAAAATGGGAAGAAAATACAGAAAGAAAAGCTAAAAAGAAAATAAAGTAGAGAAGCTAAAAGCGTCAGAAACGCTAATACCAAAAGACGAGAAGACAAAAGAGACAAAATGAAAAGGAAAGTAAAGAACATAAAAAAAAATAGAAAAAAGATGACGTGAGGAAAGAGTGAAAGGGGAGGGGGAAAGAAAAGCGTAGAAGAGTGGAGAGAACAAGAGTGGGATGTTGAGAGGGAACCAAACATTGTTGCTGCTAGCGATGCTATTCTTGTTTTTCTGTGGTTGTCTCATGTTCTTGTGGGTAAATACTGAATGAGTCATTTAATGAATAGAACTTCTCTCTGCAATATTCACTGTTCAAGGAGAAGTGTCGTTTATCTGCTGAAGCTTCCTGTCACTGTGTTTGATTCGGGCTGCTTTTTATCGTCTCTGTACGGTCATATATAGTTCAAATATTTTCTAAGGATATGTACAGGTCCATGTTTTATTTTTGCTAGCCATCAAATGATGTTTCTATGTTTATAAAATCATAAGGATGGTGTTGACGATGAGGATAGCAATTCAGATAAGGATGACCGTGAAGATAATAACAGTGATCACGATGTTGAATATGGGGAAGAAGGTTAATAAAATCAGAAGGACACTTCTCATTAGTGTTCCATTTATGTGTGATTGCATTGTGGTTGGTTGTTAATATTGACAGTCCATTATCTTGTTTAGATTGGTAAATAAAGAGTACCATTACGTCTGGGAAGCACCGAAGGACACTCTCTCTGGTGCAAGCCCCAGCCTTGCCTCAGATCTGCACCTTGACATGGCTCTCTCTGCCCCTATCTGCCCCTCTCCGCCCCTCTCTGCCCCTCTCTGCCTCTCTCTGCTACTCTCTGCCTCTCTCTGCCTCTCTCTGCCCCTCTCTGCCTCTCTCTGCCCCTCTCTGCCTCTCTCTGCCCCTCTCTGCCTCTCTGCCCCTCTCTGCCTCTCTCTGCCCCTCTCTGCCCCTCTCTGCCTCTCTCTGCCCCTCTCTGCCTCTCTCTGCCTCTCTCTGCCCCTCTCTGCCCCTCTCTGCCTCTCTCTGCCACTCTCTGCCTCTCTCTGCCCCTATCTGCCCCTCTCTGTCTCTCTCTGCCCCTCTCTGCCTCTCTTTGCCTCTCTCTGCGTCTCTCTGCCTCTCTCTGCCTCTCTGATATGAGTGCTGATAAGCCTCTACTGCATGACGGGAGAAAGGCATTCTGGGAGGCAGGAATCGAACAGAAGGTCACGCTACTGACATCACACACACAGAGAGACAGGTCAGACAAAAGGCCATGGCAAAGAACTCTGGGTACCTGTGATCTGTCCGCTGGCAGCCCAGCACGAGAGGCTGACCTTCCTATCTGTCTCGGCAACATCTGCTCTGTGTGTGTCTGGATGTGTGTGTGTGTGTGTGTGTTTGTATGTGGGTGTGTGCCGGTATATGCATGTACATTTACATGTGTGTGGGCTGTTTCAGGCATGAGGGATTATGTGCATTGTCAAAATAAAACCTCAGGGCTTTTTCATAGCATCAAATCTGTTTGTCCTTGTTCGTGATTACATTGAAAAGTATTCCAGTATTGTGGTTTTTGTATCGTTCCACATTGTTTCAGTATTTGGTTTGCTGTGGTTGAAGGATGATGAAATCCCCTTGAGGAAAAAAGGGAGAAATCTACTTGTAGCAATACTTCAAAGGGTTTAACTGAGTTCCAAGAGGCTGATGAAACAGGGGACAGGAGGGAGGTGGGCAACATGACAACAAACCTCCGGCCCATCGTGGCCAAGGCAAGACCACACATCTACAATAACACACACAGAGATCTAAAGTTTGGGGTGATTTAAAGTCATCGCCGCTTTGATACCCTCCACGATGCTACAACATACTGCACTGCACCATGCTACGCCTCCCATACTGCAGTTTACAGTCGTACCTGTCCATGAAATGACACCGTATGGCTGTGCAGCCTGTGTGGATACCATCAGATTACAACAGAGCTGCATATTAATAGCAGGAAATTGGCAGAATCTAATCAGAGAGAATAACACTCATCACTGGATGTTAAAATCCGCCAGTAATTGGTGTAAGTGAGCCTCCATTGCTCCACCCTTTCATCTCATCTCTGTCGTACATTATCTGTTATTTCTCTCTTTCTCTCTTTATTTATCAAATTAGCCTGCTTTCCCCATAGCAACCACACATCTTCCAATCATCTGAGCTCCCCGGTTTCATCTTGCAACTCTTGCAATTTGGTTAGAACTCCAGAAGGGGCTTCTAAATCATGTTGATGTCATGTTTCTGCCTGATTCCTGAGCCAAAGAGAGGCCTGACAAAGTGCTCTACGGTTGGGCTGAGGGGATGAAGACATGAGAGATAATGGCTCATCTGTCAAGGAGACACCTTTTGTTGTCTCACCTGGCGCCTTAACAAAGGACAAACATGGAGACTGTAGTAGCCTACTAGCATGCACGTAGAGTAGTCTCACATTTTCTCCATCATGCACACACGCGCTCGCACGCACAGAGACACACAAACGCACTCACACTCTGACGCGCTAAAACACAATCACACCGGCCGCAGTTCCTCTTTCCAACCTCTTCAAATATCACTTTAAATCTGGCTTGTCTCCTCTCATTCCTCAACCTGTCCTTTCCTGAAGGCGTGGGAGAGGGGGGAGGTGTAGGAGGAGATGTGGGGAAGGAGCGCTGGAGAAAGGGCAGGAGCAGTCACAATGGCCCCCCCTCTGGCTCCCTCCTGTTGGGGCCTCCTTGGCCCTCTCTCTGGGGAGTCCTCACCCTCTTTTTCCAGCCCGGGTCCTAATCGGAGCCGTCAGTGCACCCCTATCAGCTAGTCACACAGAGAGCAGAGGAGAGAGAGAGCTCTGGCCAGTTGTCCCCATTGATTCTAAGTGATTCTAATTAAAAGATACAAGCTGCTTTAGATTCCAAAGTCATTCCGTTCTGGCCAGTCCTACTGCTCCTCCTCCAGCTCCCGCTGCTCTGTAAGCGTCGCTTGATATTCCAGGGCGGCTGTTGTGTTCCTCTGGACAGGCTGAGAGGCAGCCTGTTGTTTTTTCTCTCCCCCGCTATGCTGAGCTTTGTATCGATGACGGGAATAAATCCATCCAAGGGCAGAGCTTCCAACCCCATCTGCCTGCTAAGGCTGGAATGAGCCCTCTAAGCCTGGGCCTCCATTACTGCTCCTGGTGCTCACCACCCCCCCCCCCCCCCCCCCCCCCCCCCCCCCCCCCCACCAGGAGACCTCTACACCACTGATGACAGTCAATAGTCCTCGTCCATGCTAACTGTGACCTCTGCTCATGTGGCAGGACAGTGTGTGTGTGTGTGTATGTGAATGTCTGTGTGTGTGCAGGTGCGTGTTTATGTGAGTCTCCTGGACCTGTGTGCGTGTGAGCATGTGTGTGGTGTGAGCGTGTGTGTGTATGTGTGTGTGTGTGCGCGCGTGTTTGAGCGTGCGTGTAAGTCTCCCAGATCTGAGCAGGTGGGTTATGAGTCACAAAGTTAATTATAGCCGCATACAAAAAAAAAGGTGGGCAGTTCATTAACTGGAGCGTGATTTCAATATCAGAATGGGCTGAGGTTATTACATCGTGACCAACCTCTTAGGCAGGGCTTACAAACCAGGCTCATGGAATATTCACCTCTACTCTCCTCGTATGATGCAAGATGTCTCTATCACCTGCTTGTGAATATTACACAGTGGGCATCATATATTTAGTAAAAAGTTAAACGACACAATTCCTCACTTGCTTGTTAAAACTACGTGGATCTAAAGCTCATGATCATTCCATGAGTGAGGAGGGCTCGTCTAAGCCTGTGCTGGTGGGTAAAAGGACAGATTGAGACGTGATAAATGAGGGCAGGAAGACTGCCCCTAAAATGGCCCATAAGCTGACTTCATTGATTTTTGGCCCAAGTGAATGCTCTCCAGAGATAACACAGTTATTACCTGTGTCAAACAGGTCTTCAACCAAAACTCCCCATCTTCATTCCTCAACGCCAGAGCCTAGTTACCTGGATCATGTACGGATGGTGTGTCGGGGCTCAATATGGTTCAAGTAAGATTAATGGAATGCCAACGGCAAACGGTTTGTATTTTCATCACTTAATCCCACGTGACAATCACTTTGTGAAACAAAGAAGGGCAAGGGAGATGAATTTGAGTGGTCAGAAGCAATGACTGAAATGAACATGATTACAGATGCGCGTAGTGACATTTTACAGTTGACACAATATGGCTGGTATTTCCAACGTATATCCACTTTGCCTTCATTCATATTTAACTATTTCCATATGGCGGATCCGTGGAGAGGAAATGAGATCAGGAATAGTTAACCTCTGAGAGGAAATAGATGTGAAGACAGTGAGCGAAACAGACAACAGGAAGGAAACAAACAAATGAAGAAACTGCAGTCGTTCACACTGTTGTTAAAGCACCTCTCAGTACACTACGCACACAAGCAGACACATCAATTCAATTCTCATATTCCATTTAATTTCACTCATGCCGAGACAGCCGACGAGGCACTTCCTGTCTTCCCGTTTGAGACAAAAAGCACTTCCTCTAGCATTAACCTACCAGAACATTCCACTGAGCCATTCTTGCAACTCCATCAACACAGCACTGCATCCTTCCCTATCCACACAACCTTTACCCCCCCAGCACACATTCCATAAATCAACACCAGTAGCAAACAATGTTACAATCATCTAATAATGGATTGCACCTTTCACTAGGGGATGCGCAATCCATTAAAATTCAATTTAGCTCTGCACTTATTTCTCCAAACAAGTAAAAGTGCCAGTCATCATTTTGTGCGGGGAGCGACTTGGGCACTCCCGGGCCTTGGAGATTGATGAGAGGAGAGATTAACACTTCATTTTCGACGCCACTGGAGATACCATGACCGTAATGAGATAAATGGACTGAGGAGAGAGTCAGAACGAGGGGAAAAGAAAAAGAGAGAGAGAGAGAGCAAAAGGCCAAAGGACTGTGAGGTGTGATTCAGTGAGGTGGACCTCAGACTGGTTTTGAGGCCTAGGGGCATGAACCAAACAGAAAGAGAGAGAGAGGAAGAAAGAGAGCAAGACAGGTACATCCATTACAAGCGAATCACGTTGAAGTCTCCGCGTCATTTATCAGTGCTAACACTTCCCTAGCATTCCAGAGGGTTTCTGTCAGTGCTCCTGGCCCACGTCACCTAGCTAACTTGCCAAGGCTAGTCTGACTGACGGCTCACCTAATCCGCTAAATACCACCAAATACCAGAAACTGCAGATGGGATTTCACATAAATCAAGGTTCATACATTTGTTCTGGTGTGGACATGATATATTCTGTTACTGCAGCATATAGAGGAATATGTGTGTCTGCCCTTTATAGCTGCTGTGGCTCGTCACATGTTTCCTTTAAGTGTCTGTGGGTGTGGCACTCATTTAGTCTGAAATGCCAAAAGGTACGCCCTGCGGGGGGCTAAACGGGGGTGCGGCGTTAAATACCGCCCCCACATAATTACTATGGGGGTAGTGTTGCATTCAAGTAGGTCCCCTTCCTTTTCTTTATGGTGTGAAACAGGGCCTTTATGAAGCAGCCCTCCATCTCCTGCAGGATACTGACATTCAAAACACCATACGTCATTCCTATGGACTAGACGGTTAGTGGTGTAAGTACCTCGCTTCTCCTCGATGTATCACATGGGCCCAGAGGGATGCTCTGACAACGCGCAACTAGCAAACACATTTTGAGGTATTTTTTTTTAAAGCCACAACGACGAAGCATCCAAATCAATTCTTGCCAACTGTTTGAACTAGCATGTCAGAGCTTGTGCTATGCGCTTCTGGGAGACGCAGTGTTGGGTGTGCTGAGAAAAACATGGGATGAGACTCAAAAGACACAAGGATGCTGGGTGGGCTGGGAGTTCTGCAGCACATACACTATGTCCAACCCTGTTCCTGAAGAGCTCCCATCCTGTAGGTTTCCAGTTCAACCCCTTATCCAGCGCACCTGATTCTAATCATGACCTGGTTGACAAACTGAATCACGTATGGGGTTGGAGTGAAGACCTACAGAGAAGGATCTCCAGGAGCGGGAATGGATAGCCCGGCAGTACAGTCATGTGTTGATGTCTGCAGCCGCACTGAACGTGTGTTTACAAAAACACACCACTTCATTGTTCTTCTTCGCTTTCTCTGTTACAGAGAGATGAGAGACTTCACTTATGTATTTGGCACACTTATGGTAATTAACCTCTCATGGGAATAAGGAAGTGCTCGAGGGGAGGATGAAATGATGAAGGGAAGAGACAAAGAAAGCCAGAAGAAAAGGTGGGGGTGGAGGAGAGCGGGAAAAAAGAGAGGGAGACTACGGCTGAGGGATTTGAGCTACAAATGAAGCTTGACTGTCAGGTAAAAAGTGCTTCGGGTCCTTTGTGTTGTCAGTGTGTCTGCGGGACAGATCTGACAACACAAAGGCAGCCAGGCCAACCGTCAGGTGGACGCGACGCTCCAATGCCAGGACCTCAAATGCCACATCCATAATCTGCCTGCCAATTCTCATCAAATTCACCTCCCTGTCTCTGTCTGACATGCTCCTCCCTCTGACAGGACAACCTCGGCATCAGTCCACCAACTAGCCAGCTCAAAGATAATGTTCTTGTCACTTTCCAGCTTTTCATGAAGCTTCCCCTTGAAGGGATTGCAGAGGAGGGTTAACTCCTGCTAACCTTCCCAGCTTTGCTTCTTTGAAGTTTCTTATTTTCCCTTGAAGGCTATGTTTAAGACAAGTTAAGAATATCATGCATATACATTCATTAAAGATGTGGAGAAAAAAGCAATTGTGCATTTTTCTGTAACTATAGAGTCTCTGATATGGTAATGAAGAGGCTTGGTGAGGTCTGATAACACACTGTTTATAGCAGTGAGTCTCCCTCCTGCTGTCTTTGTCTTATATATGATATACACATTCAAATAAATGATATGAGACAGAAAGAAAGACAGAAAGAATCTGAAGGTGGAACACAATGACTGACACAGTTACCGACAGTGTGAACAAAGGAACCAGATAGTCGGAGATGCACCGTCTCCTTTCATTCTCTATTCATTCGGACAGTGATGCCCTCCACTCCCTTCCACCCCCCCCTGCTCCCCAAGCCTGCCTGTCCCCCGTTAGGTCAGACTGTACCGCTACTCACTGCTAAATGGAGTCCTTTGCGTCCCTCTGACCCTGGGCAGGAATCCCATTTGGAGAGTCAGGGCCCAGTAAGAGGGAGGCAGACACCTTCATTATGTCTCCGTCACAGTGGCTAGGGCTAGCTCCACTTTAGGAAACACAGGACGCTGCCGACACATCCACATCCACACACAGACACACCCACACACAGACACACCCGCACACACACATCCAGACCCACACACAGACACACCCACACACAGACACACCCACATCCACACACATCCACACACAGACACACCCACACACAGACACACCCACACACAGACACATCCACACACATCCACACCCACGCACACACATCCAGACCCACACACAGACACACCCACACACAGACACACCCACATCCATACACATCCACACACAGACACATCCACACACAGACACATCCACACACAGACACACCCACATCCACACACATCCACACACATCCACACACAGACACACCCACATCCACACCCACGCACACACATCCAGACCCACACACAGACACACCCACACACAGACACACACATCCAGACCCACATCCACACACATCCACACACATCCAGACCCACACACAGACACACCCACATGCACACACATCCACACGCAGACACATCCACACACAGACACATCCACACACAGACACATCCACACACAGACACACCCACATCCACACACATCCACACACATCCACACACAGACACACCCACATCCACACCCACGCACACACATCCAGACCCACACACAGACACACCCACACACAGACACACACATCCAGACCCACATCCACACACATCCACACACATCCAGACCCACACACAGACACACCCACATGCACACACATCCACACACAGACACATCCACACACAGACACATCCACACACAGACACATCCAGACCCACACACACCCACACACAGACACATCCACACACAGACACATCCACACACAGACACACCCACATCCACACACATCCAGACCCACACACAGACACACCCACATCCACACACATCCAGACCCACACACAGACACACCCACACACAGACACACCCACATCCACACACATCCAGACCCACACACAGACACACCCACACACAGACACACCCACATCCACACACATCCAGACCAACACAAAGACACATCCACACACAGACACATCCACACACAGACACACCCACATCCACACACATACAGACACATCCAGACCCACGCACAGACACACCCACACACAGACACACCCACATCCACACACATCCAGACACATCCAGACCCACACACAGACACATCCACACACAGACACATCCACACACAGACACACCCACATCCACACACAGACATAGACATCAACACACACGGACACATCCATACACGCATACACACACACACACACACACACACATACATACATTCACACACACGTAGGCACAAGCACGCACTTGTACACATGCACACACGCACACAATGGAAGGCATAAACACACAGACACACACGTCAAGGCTCGCATGCACACACACCAACCCAGAGCTCCAGCTCTTTCTCATCTCCAGACCTCGCTTAATTAATTTTCTGCTTGGCAATTCTTTAGCCATGATGACAGGATCCCAGACGCTAGAAACACGGGAGGATACCCCCCAAAACACACACACCACCACACACACACACGCACACACCCACACACAAACACCCACACGCACACAAGTGCGAGCACACACACATTCTTTTACACCTTCTCTGAGGCGTGACAGCAATTCAGAACAGAAAATGGAAGACAGGGAAAGCTATGCGTCTTGCATCTTGTGGGGGATGTATGTTTATAGTGGGCTATGGTTGATGGATGTCAAAGTGTCCTTGTACAGTACATTTATTTAAGCAGAATGACAGAACGTGACAACCTCAAGACTGGGGGAAGTTTGCGAAAAGGAAAACATCCACTACTCACAGAATCGATGAGTTTTTATGAGAAACCTCTCACTCCAAAAAGGCGTTGAGTTGAAGGTCAACAGCTGCATGCGGCTGTTTCACCTCCTTTGAGTATCACTGTAACACGTGTCAGATGTAAAAGTATGACTAAGCTTCGACATTCTGCATCCAAAGGATCCAGGATGCACCAAGAAAAATGTATTTTACACACAAGGTAAAAGTACAGACATACCTGTACTTGCTTGATGTGTAACTTTGACTCTTTTAGGTCCTGAGTTAGGAATCAACTGCTCTGTGAAGGATTGTTGGTGAGTTTACTAGCCTTGTCTCCCAGAACTTACTAGGTATCAGAATACATATTTATTATGTATTTCAATGCCAAAAAAGGCCATAAAGCATTCACTTCCTAAAGCACATTTCCTACCTAATTCACAAGAAAGATCTAGAAATGAATGTGAATTTGTGAAGTCCATCCATCAGTCCCATAATGCTTTGTGTCGAGGTGTGAGGGGTAAGAACACAGGAAGTAGGAGGGGCTCCCAGAAGATCCGTGCTGTGACCGTGACTGTGTCACGCCTAATTAGCTCTCATGGTGATGGGTTTAATTAAGCATGCTCTCGTGTTCTGACCAGACAGGGGATGGAAAAAGGGAGAAAGATAGGAGGATGGAGAGAGAGAAAGAGAGAGGAGAGAGAGAGAGAGAGAGAGAGAGAGAGAGAGAGAGAGAGAGAGAGAGAAAGAGATAGAGAGACAGAGAGAGAGAGAGAGAGAGAGAGGGGGGGGGGGATATAAAGAGAGAAACATTTGCATATTTCTCAACACCTCTATCGTAAACTCCTTTTGTGGAAAGCATCATATAAAAACCCTTTTGGAATCACACGTTGGATCCCATAATCAAAACAAACCCTATATTTACTCCATCCCCAGTCCCTGTCTCGTGCTTCTACTTCTTTTATTAGACGTACACACTTGGTGAGGTAGGGTATTGATTGGAATCAATTATTCCCCCATTTACCTAATGGGTTCAGTCAACATCTGCGTCCAAGTGGTTGGCTGTGCCTGATTGGTTGTGTGTTGATAGATAACTGTGCTGATGCTGGTAACTGAGGCAGCTGCTGCTTTGGTATGTCTGGACCAGGTGTCATCGAGTCAGGCTACAAAAACAACAATCCGATCTTTCCAAAGCAGGAGGGATCTGTACTGTATAAAGGGGATCAGACTGAGAAAGTGCTCCTGTATATAACAGAATACCTTGCCAGAGAAAAGAGGAGATGGACTAGAGGAGAGAGAGAGAGAGAGAGACTGATTAAGTGCTAAATGCTCTGAATAATTTAGCATGATGTGGCAATTTAATGAGGTGAGTCGTGGACCGATCATCAAGTGGGCAGATTGTCACAGGGTGCCCCGCCCCCTCAAGCAGCCAAACCTGGCAAGCAACACACACATCTACCCGGTCATAACAAAGTTTTATACAAAACACACACGCGCTCTCAATAATTCAGATGCACAGGTACAAAGTACAAAACTAGCTCCTGGTTTCGTCCTTGACAGAGATACCCTTGTTTTTCAAAGCGGCACGTTTGTGTAATTATGGGTGTGTGTGTGTGTGGTGTAAGCGTGTGTGTATGTGAGGGTGATATCACTCAGGTTTCAATGCGATAGTGGACAGGGCTCAGTGATTTATAGTGAGCATGTGAAGACATCTTTTCTCTTACATAGCTGCTGCTTCTGCAATCTAATCACATAGCCATGAATCTTCAATGACAAACGGCTAACCTGAAAAAGCCCCACTCCTCCAACCGGCTCGTTAAGCCATAAAACAGATTCTTAAATCATCAGAAGGCTGGTTTTAACACGTCTTTTCGTAGGGATGATAAGTAAAACTGAATTCTTTAGAGAATTTTTAAGGGATGTAGATTTCAAAACGTTAGGGAGTGTCTCTTTAGATGTGAGTCCAGATACACAGAAAAGATGAATAATTCCTCCAAAGGAGGACCCCGAGTCCAAAATGGACTCTTCTCATTAACTTCCACTTAAGACCTTGGCTCCACTCAGTGGATCACGCCAAGGGAGAGTCGGGGGGGGGGGGGGGGGGGAAAGTCGGGTAGAAAAGGCTCAATGGCCTTGTGCAGCCATGCTCACAGGGAAATATCACTCAGCCTGACAAAGGCACTAAGTTGACATTAAGGGGTAATTGGGTTGTGCTCATGTGATATCTCAGAAGTGTTAAGTCCGGAAAAGCGAGGTCTGGAGATCAAAGGCGGAGCTGAGAGCGAGGATAATGAACCATAGAAACAGAGATGTATTCATTTGAATTAAAACCCAGCAAAAACAGGCGCCAGATGGAACAGTGAGGGGGAAGAAAGGGAGTGAAGACTGAGAGCATGAGCACATCTCATTGTTTTAAAAATAAACATTCAACAAGTGTCAATGGGGGTTAACATTTGCATTTGAGTCCAGCGCACGGTATTCCGGTATTCCTTTTTCAAGACAAGATAATTTGTATTCACAGCACCGTCGGAAAGAGTAATTACTAAAAAATATAGAACAGGTATTTATTTCCTCAGGCTAAACAACCTGTCTGACTTGTTTGTCTTTGTTTGGAAAGATAAAAGTATCGTCACATCCCGTCAGTCTTGTCGTGGGGAATTAGTTTGGGGGACACTGAGTAAGGCTGTCAATGACAAGAGGTTTGTGTCCCACATTCTCAAACGAGCACTGCAGATACGGTAGGAAAACAGGACTTAAGTAGAGGTTTCAGGGATGACGTGAGGATAATCAAACTGTTTACTTGAAGCTACGTCTGTCCTGAGCCCCCCCATCACTCCCCCCACCAATCCCCTTTCCTCCTGGAGCCTTTAAAACACAGTAATGATGACAGTGCAGATGATGAACCTACCTGTAGTGCAGAGACAGGGAAGAAGCAGCAGCACATGTAAATCAAAGCAGAGAGAAAGGGACTCGTTAGGACACAGGCCAGGCTTAACAAGTGCAGGGCAGTGAATATACTACAGTACTGTTGGTAAAACATTTAAAAACATTTGTAATTAACAAATAATCTGAAACACACACACATAAAACACTCAGAATGAGATATTTTGCAACATTGCTGATATTGGACACCAGAATGGATGGATCACTGGGTTTTTGGATAGTCTCAGAAAAACATTTTGCTTAGTGTCCTCCATCAACCATATCTAAATACAGTCTTTTTCCAGGGTGTTTCTGAAGAAACAATTGCTGCCACTTCACTAGAAAGAAAGCAATACTTTGTTTGCATGTGTTCCACCCAAGGGCAAATCCATGATCTGTTACTCCAGACGACAGCAGTGATTGCCGATGCTGTTGAATGAAAGTAATGAATTTTCCATTTCAAAGAACCGTTACCGCTTAGAAGGCCTCTAATGTAGACCACTCTACGCAGGCAAAGGGATCAGCATTCAGGTGACTCACTTTCCAAACACGTCTTATAAGCTGTGAATAAAACACTGCCCTACGAATTAGCACTGTAGATGAAGCACCTTGAACTGCTAGAACATGCAGAGTAAACATCCTGTACATCCTGAAGAAAGAGAGGAAGTTGTAGATAAGCACAGGAAATGCCGTGGTCTACTCTACTCCTCTGGGGCTTACAGCCGACCCTCAAAGGGTGGCATGACTTCAAAAGGCTCAAATTGAACACGAGGGGATGCGTGGCTGACTACTGGTTGTCTGTGTGGATACTGATTCTCAGATATGTATTAAGGGCATGCGATGATGATGGAGGCTATGGAAGACACTTCTGATGGAGCCTACGAAGGGGCCCAATCAAACAAACCCATATGCTGTATAAATGAGCATGATGACTCAGCCAGTCCCTCCTTGACTTTGAATGAGGCTTTTTATGGGCTGGTCAGAGGCGTGCTACAGTATGAGCAAAGAGACCATATTTAATTGCTAAAACTTGCATTTTCAGATTGAGTGACTGTAGCTAATTTGGGCAATTATGTAAGAAGTCCCGTATGTTCCCACTCATCCCTTGTCATTCAGATGTCCTCAAGACAAGATCTATCCAATCCAAACAAGAGGCTCTCCGTTCCAGCCCTTCCCTGCACCATCAAACATCAACCAGGCAAATGAGAGAGGAGGGAGGAGGGGAGGGAGGGAGGAGGGAGGCTGCTAGCTTAGAAGTGGGGGATAAAGACTTCCCACTGCTCTCTCGGAGACAGAGAGAGAAAGAGAGAGAGAGAGAGACAGAGAGAGAGAGAGAGAGAGAGAGAGAGAGAGAGAGAGAGAGAGAGAGAGAGAGAGAGAGAGAGAGAGAGAGAGAGAGAGAAACGGAAAACAGACAGGAGAAAGTGAACAAGACAAGAAAAAGAAAAAGAGAAAGACTGCAAGAAAGAGAGAGAGAAAGAGAGCAAGAGAGCTGGAAAGAGAGAGAGAGAGAGGCAGATAAGGAGTGAAGGGGAGGAGACAGGAGAGCAGGTAATTAATAGCGCTCAGACCACTCTAGGTGGAAGATAAGCCCGACTCTTCGACTGCTGGGGATCCTCCCCGGCGTTTGGAGGCTGTTAGCTCCCCTCTTTCCCTCCTTATAACGAGGCTGTGAAGGACGGAGAACATTCTGTCGGTGCTCGGCAGGAAGGGGATTTAGGTTTTTTACACTTTAGCAACAGCAGAGAGACTGCAGGTGAGCCGAGCCGAGCCGTGGTTCCTCCTACGGCTCAGAGAGATGGATGGGAAACAAAACAGCATGGCCGCCGATAGCTCAAATGCTCAGGTGGACCTAATTATATGTATGTCATGTTGGTCCCTTCCATAATTAATGTCATTATTAACTTTAAGTGGGGCGTCGAGAGAGTGGGGGGGAAAAAAGTCTGGGAGGAAATAAAAGTAGAAAAAAAATCAGGAAAAGAGAAAAGGCGTGGGATCCAGAGAGGGGATTTTTAGGTCAGTTTTCATGTAGAGCTGAGCACACAACACAACACTACTCCGTATTACTGCCAAGTTTACTTGCGGCAAATCTGTCACAGACCAGCCTGCTCAGACACTTTGCTGTCTTGTGGCTTTCTGCAATCCCAGCAAAATTTGCAGTGTGAGCTAGCTCCTAATATAGATGGAAAACTACGACCTACACAAAACCATCCACAACGTTGACTTTTGGCTGCATTCAATTATAATTAAATAAATAAAGGCTACGTTAAATAAGGGGTGTGACATGTGAATGAATAACACCAAAGTGTGGGACTGAGTGTGTTTGTGTGTGTAAAACTATTAGGTTAATCGAGAGTTGGCCATGCACATCCAGTCACAATAGTAGTGTGAAGCTGAACGCTTGGCGCTTTAGCAGAGAAGTGCAATTTACGAGGCATGCCCCCTATCAAGTAGGATGCCTTTGTTCACCAACACATTCATGGAAGTTATTGCATCCGCCTATAAAGCCCTTCTCCATCTGCTCTCACTCTGGGCACAAAGACAAACAATGAAAAACAGCCTTTTCTCTCCTCCTTATTGCCTCCCAGAAAGCCAGAGCGATTGCACCTCATTGATTCCTTTAATATTATGTCTTATGATGACATTTCATATTTTGTTGGTTCAGCTTTTTCTCGGTCTGATTTCAATTGCTGATTATTCTGCATCAGTCGGGCCTGATTTGATGAAAAAGCCAACTGAGTTATTGCTTCCCTCAGTCAAAGTTATTACCCAGTCAGCCAGTCAGCCAGTCAGCCAGTCAGCCAGTCAGCCAGTCAGCCAGCCAGCCAGCCAGCCAGCCAGCCAGCCAGCCAGCCAGCAAGCCTCCTAACACTGTAAGTGAGGGGAGAAATAATAGGCCTGGAAGCAGAGGGGGGCTTGTGACACCTCAGCATATGGCTGAGACAGCTGGAATGACAGAGGACACACACATAGTATTTACCAACACACATGCAGGCATGCTGACATACTGTACACTGGCTCGCACACACACACACACACACACACACACACACACACACACACACTTACATACAACTGCAGAAGACCCATTAAGTGTTTGCCAGTCTCTTTGAGGTAAGCTCTGACAATGATCTACAGTCGTAGGCTATGGTAGTATGGTGGTACCCCTCCCCCAATACACACACACTTACACACGTATCACGTGAGCACACTGAGAAAATTAGCAAAAAGATGATGCAGTCATGGTCATGACCTTGACCTTGCCTGAGCACTGTACAGTTATAGCGATGATTGGAAGATGAGATTGATACTAGTACTGTATACTCCTGAGGTCATGTGTTACACACACGCACACACACACACACACACCTATTCCAAAGTGACATCAGGTAAGGTTTCCTGTCGCTCATCCAGGGCACTATAACCCTGTCAGACACTGTTCTCATCAGCATGATAAATTATTGACTTTGCTCCTTCTAAGCGGCTTGGCTCATTTCACATTATGTTTGGCAAATCAGAAAATGGGGTGATTAACTATTTGGGGATGTCACCGTCTTGTATAAACGCTGCATTAATCATGAGGTGGCTGTTGTTCACCTATTTCATTTCCTGTCTCTCTCTCACCCCGCCGGTGTCTCAGTCTTCGCCACCACTCCTGTCATTTCACGCTGTGTGCCTTCGCCAATTGAAGGCCTGTGCTTTGGGACAGGGATGTACGTGAGCACGGGTGTGTGTGTGTGTGTATGTGTGTGTGGGTGTGTGTGTGTGTGTGGATCTCCCAGCCAGCTCCTGATCTGAAAAAGTAGGCCAGTGCCAGGACCGGAGGACATACACCCTTGCCTCAGGGACACACACAGACACAGCAGGGAGTCTGAGGATGCAAGAGAGAACTTGCATGGCAGTGTGTCTGTGCGAGTCCCTACTAGAAGAGCACATTTGTGCTTTCAATAAAAGGAGGGGTAGACGCTACGACCACATAAGCCCATAGGTGGTTCCTGTTGCTATTTCTTACTTGGTCAGTGGATCAGGTGTGATAATGTGGTTTAGGAGGAGGTCTTGGGTGCAGCTGGGATTGGCTTGACACTGAAAAATATAATCTAGGACATTCCCTGCTTGTCTCTAATTGTCACTTCCTCCTTTGCTCTCCAGGTAATGCACATTCATCCGTTTAACACCGATGGGTAAAATATTCTTCTGAGAAACTCGTACATTTTGTACGGTACTTATGTCTCCTTCACTCTAAAGGTTGCATTAAACATTGGCTCCAAACTGTTTCTTTTTTTAAATTGTTTCTTTGAAGAAAAAAATAATTTAACCTTTCGAAACTTTTATTTTCTTGTTGCCTTCTGCCTTGCTCCATGGTAGCTTGGTAGACTAGCTTGTGTTTGTTGTGCCTGATACATACCTGTACATTCATACCACAAGCCCTGTATATTCACAGCACAGGGGGTAGAAAAAACTCAGTGAGAACACATATCTCGAATGCACACACACGCATACAATGTCCCGCACACATCCCCCACCCAAAGACTCACACACACACGCAGGGTTACATTGTCTAAAGAGGTTCAACTGCTGTAGCGCCAGTCTTACAGTAATTAGCACCCCCCCCCCCAGTTCTCCTCCAGCTCCATCTCAGGGGCCCGCCTGCTGCTTCAGTCCAGCCGTAACACATCTGTCCCGGGCTTCATCCACGGCCACCGCCCACCCACTGCTCCAGCTCCAGCCGGCCGCGCGCTGCATCAGTTTACCCAGGCAATCATCTCCCACTGCACACCGGGGACACTCATGCTTCCATTACACATCCCTGCTAATTAGAGAAGATGGCGGACCAAAAAAAATGAAACTGTGAGAAAAACATCTTAGTGTTCACTAATGCTACACTGAAGTCCCCTTATTATGGAACGTGTGAACCCCTTGGTTATGCAATTACCGTAGCGGTGTTGCACAACTGAATTTGGTGGGTTTTGTTGCTGTTGGGGGTTTGTTCCATGGCGGGCCCATGGCGGACGTGATAAGAGCAGTTATGAAGTGCTTTAAGCGAGTGTATATTTTCTCACTGATTGAATGTGCTCTGAATAGAAAAGCCGGAAGCCCCGGCCTGTTTCCCCTAAGGACCCTGAGAGGAAGGGCCTTCTACTCCACCCCTACATAAATCACCTGGGTCACACAGCCATCGGGTTACCTCACTCAAGCAGTCACGTCCACGGATGCTCTCACTCTCTCTCACACCAAGTGGGACTGGACGCACCACCACCAACTGTGCTCCCCCCTTCAGATGGATGTAGTGAATGAAGGGTAATGGACCTCCGGGGACTGAATCGTGGACACGGTGGTTGGATGTGAGGTCGTTCTTGAATAAGTGAGACGTTTGGTGATGTACCATTTTGTTGAGGACAGTGGGCCCGCAGGAAGACTCGGGGAAGTCGCACTGTAAAACTGTGATCCTGCAAAAGCTCTCCATTCATCACACAAGCCTTTACAGCCATAATCATTTATTCATCGCCAGCCTTGAGCTCCCCTTTTGCTGTTAAGTGGGCATCCACAGCTACCAGAGCTGGTATTGTTACTTGGCAGAATAAAACAATCTCATACATGCTGTGTAGCTCATTAAAAATGTAGCATGTAGCAGCAAGAGATGTCTCTGTCTTAAAAAGCAATTAGCTGGATCCAGAGTGGAAGAGTGGAATACAGGCATGCCCCAGTCACTCCTGTCTGCATGGTGAAATCAATAGGCACTTAGGAGCTGAGGCTAAAGCTAGCACACATGGGCCATCTTTGGAGACTTACATTGCCAACATGATCTTTCACAACAGATACTTCAGACAATAGCGGGAGACAACAAAGAAACAATTAGGACTGTGAAAACAGAAAGAAAAGTTCAAAGCAGACCATTTTTTCATGGTAAGTATTATGAGGCTCAGACGAAATTCCCAGGCAGAACTATCTGGATCAAACCGTTTTAAAAGTTTTGCCAAGTGCTTCCCTCATTGTGTAGACAATAGACAATTTTTTAAAGACCAAAACAGCGTACAGGGCTACACAGGGAGTGTACTGTAACTGTGCGTTATATTCGGGATTTAAACAGATGCTTCCAGAAAAAGTCCTGATAATCATCCACCGCACGGTCAATGCCCCAGACGAACACAAAGCACACCGTCACAAAACAATTTCCCCGCTGCTCAGCTTCTCATCACAATGCTCGACAAAGGCTCCCTCTAACTAAGTCACATGTCGGTGAAAGAGCCAGAGAGACAGGCGGCGTCATAATATCCTCTCTACCCGGCAGAGAAGTCGAACTGAAAGGTCAGATTGATAATTATGTGCTTCTGAGGCGAGGCGAGCACTGTCTGTCTGTCTCTGTCAGTAGCGTGTTTGGCTGCCTAGCCCCTCAGTGAAACTATGCCGTAATGCTGCTCATTGTGTCTCTCGTATATTAGGCTCCGTCTATCATGACTGGGTAGAGAGAAGGGCCGTGCAGAGCTGAGCTGCAGCATTAAGACATTTCATTTTAGCAGCCGCTAACCTAATTAGCCCTCGCACTCGCGCATCTCTGCAATCTAATAACTAATTAGCATCCAGTCCAGCTCAGCCGCAGGCAAATCTCCTGTGTGTTCTCCCCTACCCTCTTTTCTTCCTTTTTTCTCTATCCCCTTTTTTTCTATATTATTTTATGTCCACCTCTCTCTTCCTCTCTCTTTCTTACCCTGAATACAAGACGTTGGGTCGTAAAGAAGGGGATCTGTTCGCTTGTCTTTTATGTAGCCGCTTCACTGAAAACAGAGGAAAGGGAACAGTTCCCAGAGAACACGAGGACTGGAGCCCGGGGAGGCTGGGCACCAGAGACACGAGTATGATCCTCCTGCCTTTGATCCCGCAGAGGAGAGCTGCTTTAGGACTGTCATCTGAGACATAGCATAGGGGAAGTTGAGAGAGGGAGAGAGTGAGAGAGACAGAGAGAGAGAGAGAGATAAAGAGAGAGATAAAGAGAGAGATAAAGTGAGAAAGAGATAGAGAGAGATTGACAGACAGACAGAAAAACAGAGAGATAGAGAGAATGGGAGAGAGAGAGAGAGAGAGAGAGAGAGAGATAGAAAGACAAAGAGATACAAAAATAATAATAAAGAGAGTAAGGGAGAAAGAGAGAGGCTGAAAGAAAATTTTAAAAAAGTCAAACTGTTAGAAGTGAGGTAGAACTGTGCTGGGACTGTGGTGCTGATGTGCTATGCAAGGACCACGGGCCTCATCTCTCTTCACGGAGCTTGGCGGGCCAACCATAAACCTCCCCTGGGTGATGCGATCCGCCCGTGCTGCAGACACACACACTCCGTCCACCATGCACCATGCATCCTCACAGCTCGCGTCAGCAGGCTAAGGCATCGTCATGAAAAATGCATTAAAAGAGTCCGGGGGAGTGTGATATAGAGGAGGAAGAGAAAGGAAGGGTGAAGGGAGAGGGAGGACTGGATAAGGGACGCGAGAGAAGGACGAGGTCGATCCAAAAGGAGACACTCCGATAGAGTGATGTAAATCTGAGTGAGTCTGGATCGCTCTCTCTCCAGGCTGTCTCTCTGCTCTCCTCGGCGGCAGAGCCGACCCATGCTCTCTTTCAACCCCTGTTGGGAGATCCTTATGTGATGGAGAGCAGATGCATATGGAGACACATCGAAGGCTGATATCAAACAGGAGTTGGGGGAGGGGAGGGGGTGGTGAGGACGATTGCACGGTCGGTTTCACCGGGAGCAAGTGAGGCGATTGTGTAGGAGTATGTCAGAGTTAACCAATCCCCACAGTGCTTTAAGGTCAGTTGGCATCATTCTTCTCTAGACTTTAGGTGAGCGTAAGATGGCTGCCAAGAGGTGTCCAAGATCAACGTCAGAAACCGCTGCCTGCTTGAGGGCCCTCCACAGAGACGCTGGTGAAGTCAAGGTCTCACTCACACTTGCTCCGTGCTAGCTAGCAACTTCTCATGTTCGCCAGCTGTTCCACCAAGCTGCCCTTTTTCAGGGAGCTGCAATAGGCCGTCACTGGTGTGCGTTCAAGAGTGCACGTTGGTTTGAAATTCCTCTTATGTGTAACTTCACTGCACATCTCACATCTCGCCGGCGGGGTTGAGCTCTGGAGTTGTGCTTCTCTGAGAAGGCCCTTCGTGTGGAGCTGTTATGAGATGATGTGTCTTGATGAGGGGCTGCGTTCAGGAGACTCTCTGGGATGCCTCCCAACTGATGGGATAGAAGAGGCTAGAGGTTTTTCTAGGAAATCTCACAGGCAGGCTGAGATTGGTTATTTCAAACGATTGATGCAATTAAAAAAGCTAGATGGGTATTTTAGAAATAGGTACATATTGTACAATGGACACTCATTCCCAGAGAGAGAGAAAGAGAGAATATTGTACAATGGACACTCATTCCCAGAGAGAGAGAAAGAGAGAATATTGTACAATGGACACTCATTCCCAGAAAGAGAGAGAGAGAGAAAACATAAGCAGATCCAGGACACACACAAACACATAAAGCCTTGCCTCAAATCCTTCACAATATATAAAAACTCCAACAAAGCAAAAAAAAAAAAAAATGTTTTTCAATCTCGCCTCTCACGATACCACCTCATAAATCAACCATTATGCATCCAGCCTCTTGCAGAAGGCTTGGCCTGCAAAGAATTTCAGAGCATTTCAATCAATTCTTCAATGACTCAGTATCTCCTTCAGAAGAAAGAAAGAAATCCTCTACAAAGCACTTCACTTTAAACAAAGTGCTGAGAGACAGAGTTCTGTGATCAAGGATTCAGCTCTCCAGCAAACCAACAGAGGACTACATCCCTCTCTCTTCACTCTTCCACAAGGCTTCAAGCTTAACACCTTTCTGACAGTTTAACTTAAGAGCTCTGAGGCTCACCCTTCTTTCAAACAGAATTAATCAAAAGCTTCTAAATGCCAGTTTTTATTCAATCACTGCTGCGATATCTGCCATTGTTACTCTTGAGGCCAAGTTGGTGGGTACCACTGAAAGGTAGGCCAGAGAAAATAAATACTTGTATTGAATTATCTTTTATTTTGCTTTTCTGTTGTCAATAGAAGAACCTGTACTTTGATTAGCACACGGGTCAATTTGAGACAATGTCTTCATTTCTGCAGTATACACCAAGTAGTGTTGTAAAAAGTATTGGTTTATCGTTGTATAGCTTGCAATAAGATTTGTTCAAGTCAAGTGAAACAGGTCATATTCTTTACAAAAAAGCTGTTAGAACACGATAGCAAACACTCTGGAAGGGGCACTGCTTCTATTTCCGCTACATAAGCAGAAATCGTTGTCAACAAGGCCTATCTCCTCCTCTCACCTGTGACAACTTATCTCCTCAAAGGCACAACCTGGTAGGTTTTGAGGAGGGATATCAAAGGAATCTGCTCCTAACCAGTTCGCTTAGCAATGGAGGGGAGCAGTTCAGGAAAAGGAATACAAAACAAAGAACATAAAAAGAGCTTAATGAAGGGACAGGAGCTGCAATGTTCAAGCTCTTTGTTTGGGACAGCTATGATAACTTCTTCATGTGTAGTTATCACTCATAATCGTCTGTGTCATGTGATATGACTGACTGAGCACGGGTGTAATGTCATTCAGACGAGTTTCCTAGATGTACAGTTTGGACGTGGGTTCATATATGTGGATCCCCTGTATGCCAAGCGGTCTTACATTTACATTACATTTAGTCATTTAGCAGACGCTCTTATCCAGAGCAACTTACAGCAAGTTCAGGGACATTCCCCATAGGCAAGTAGGTTGGATTGCCTTGCCCAAGGACACAACCTAATTTAGCACGGCCAAAATCGAACCGGCAACCCTCTGATTACTATCCCAATTCCTTAACCGCTCAGCCACCTGACAGACTTCTGCCGGAGCATTGTGACCGGGTACTAACGATGAGCAGCAGCCAATGAGGAGGGACTGAGGCACACGCCGGAGGGTCTGCACACCCTGGCTGTGAAGACGTGTGGCTAATGACTTACAGCTGTGGTAGTTTCTCACTTTCTCCCTGTCTAACACACACACCCTGCACGCACGCACTCCATAGAACATGCCCTTGATCTCACAGACACATTTGAAACCACCATCATGTTTTCCATCACCTGTTCTGTCTGTACTTACACAGTATGTGCACACCCACCCACACACACACACGCACGTACACACACACACGCACACACACACAGAATTCTCTGTCTCAGTAGGGTGTCTTCAATACTGGCAGGGCTGCATTAGTGGAGCCCCCCACAGAGCTCTGCGAACACACTTGTCATTTCTCAGGAACTTCTTCTTCCTTTCCACTGCTGGATTAATGAACGGGCAGCGCACTCAATGTTTTCAGCTGTGGACAAAGTCCCCTGTCCTCCTGTGGTGAGCACATTACCTCACTGTCACTTCTTCCCCTTCAGTTGAACAAAGTCAGGGATGGTTTCTCTGAATTAAATCTTCGCAAATGTTGAGCGCTTAAAACATTCCATGCATGCTTACATCCAATCTCTGAATCTTTTTCTCGGACACGAACAAAAAACATACGCAAACACACACACACACACACACACAAACACATAAAGACGTGAGTTGAAAGCAAACCACACTAAAATGCAAGGTGAAACCCTGTCTGTTTGCCTCCTCCATTGACTGGCTCCACATCTCAGTCCCTAAGCATCAGACAGTCTCTGGTCCACTAGGACTTGCTGTGTTTATAACCTTTCAGACTATTGAACCTGTAATGATTGGAATGTGTGAGACAAACATGTCTGTGTGATCCTAGTAGCTGCTATGGATCCATAGCCCACCTGACTCTATTAGGGTTTCCTTGGCCTCTCTTGAGTAAGAGCAAAAGTAGAATTCCTCTAAACCACACAGTCAGGATCAGGTTAGGCTTGATTCCAGTAAGAAGGCCAGACCTACTGTGGTGTGTTACAGCTTCGCAACCGCCAACCACCAGTCTTGACTGTGGTACAACGACCAAGCCATGAAGTCAATAACTTAGTCAATAACAATAGGCCAATTAGGCATATCCATACCTGAGATTATGTGTGGCTTTTTTTCTTCAGGTTCAGTGTCATTATAAACTCAATCCACAATCGACTGTTTCAGTCTATCTTGAGTACCGTAGTCTTTTGGCCATGTAGCCTATGGCTAGCTCCGACAGCACAGGAACAAGCACTGAGTTCTAAAACTGATTGTTCCCATCCTTGATTGTGATTGGCTATATCGCGTTCCATGTCATTGTAAAATCCAGCATAACCTTGCAGGTTGTCCTCATAACATTCTTTAACATTCCATATTACTGCGCATAGAATATTTCAAATTAAAAAAGACGGCAAAGGTGTCCATTTGGCTGTTGCGTGGCAACGATTTATGTAGGAACTATACTTTGTAGTTGCGGAAGAATGACGGTTTATTATTAAACTATTTTGTTTCTAATTGTTTTTATTTATGAAACCATATCAACTATTTGTAGTAACAGTTTTAGAAAAGCAATAAGCCCCAAGAGGCCGTGTTTAGTGCTGATTTTAGAACAGGTAAGGGGAGTTGTTAGGCACAACGCGAAGCGCGTTCAAGCACATGAGCCAAAAGAAACGACATATAGGAGGCATGAAATGTAGGCCTACATGGTTGCACACTAGCGCACACAGAGAGGTGGGGACCACTGTTTGGCGTTCGAGCGCACACACTGTGAAGGAGGAAGCGATGGAAAGCCACTTTTTTGACCTAAGCAGATGAAAGTATATTGTTTTCTTTCAAGGTTATCTTCTGCTATCGGCGGGGTTAGGACACAAAATAGTTCTTTCCTCTTCCGAAGGAGGGGACCCACTTCCTCTTGATTCAATAACAGTCAGCTGTTTTAGACCTACAGGAGAGAGCACTGGAAACAGAGAGTGCGTTTTCACAGCATCACTAATTGTACAGCAATAGTCTTGACATCTTAAATGTTATGTAAGGCTCAAGCAGTCCTGTCATGACTTTCAGGCGCTAATCGTTTGAAAAGACAGAACAAATCATGTTTTAGAGAAATAACGACAGTAAATGCTCAATTCTCACTCAAATCTAAATTTCCAAAAGTATTGTGTGTATAGTGAAATATCCAATTTATATAATCATACAATTGCTTGTAATAGCTTAGTCTACTACTGTGACCAAATTTGGTGACACTAATGTTTCAAGAAAATTTGAGCGAAAACATGGCTTCTCCTCAATTCACTGGCTATAATCAGTATTTCAGATATTACTTTGAGCCAAACATATCATGCCCATTTGGCTGCTTGTAGCTTTCATCCATTCACTGTCCACACACTCAAACACACACACACAAACACACACACACATACACAAAGAGAGAAATACCCTAATTAGAGATGCCTTTTAACCTAAACTAACAGTCCCCAGACTTCATTTAGTTTACACTGGTGGGTACCCCCTACCTGAAATCAAACACCACAATTTCCACACTAAAACATATGATAATTTAAGAGTGTGGGGCAAGATTAAACCAGATGGATTTTTTACCAGTCAGAGCAGGGTAGAAATTTGTCTTGAAAGGTGAGGGAGGAAGGGAGGGTTGAATAACATCCAGTACCCAGAAAAGTTAAAGCACAATTTGGTGAATCTTTGTGTCCTGACACAAAGTTTATTGACTTAGTGTGACCTTTGCTCTCGACCATGGCCTGTTATAGATTGAGGTTTTTCATAAATAATCTGGCTATGTGTAAACTGCTTACTGGACAAAATATCTACTGAAATAAAGATTAAAATTCAGATGAATTAAACCGACCAAGTGAAATGCCTAGCAGGCAGAAACAAGGTTATAGATTTATGGAGGATCATCATCCTGGTGATCAGCTATGGCATATGGCTGCTGCCTCTGCCATCCAGCATCTGACAGGCCAGCTGAGGGGGGGAAAGAGAGAGAGAGACAGAGAGAAAGAGAGAGTTGGAGCGAGGGAGTTATGGAGTTTCTCAGGTTGCAGGATTGATCTCTCGATTTCTGGATCTTTCTCTCTCTCTTTCTCCATTGCCTGTGTGTCTTTGATAACAAGGCGGTGCCACTCTTGGCTGCGAGAGAGTGATATCGACAGCAGTCTTTTAATAAAAATAAAAATTCAGAATAAGGTAAAAGGTGAGATAAATGATCTGGTTTCCAGCTCCACAGAGATTGAGATAAAGACTCACAGCTGGAAGAAGTCCACAAACCTGTCTGGGCCATAATATCATATGCCTGACTCAAACCATGGCAGACAGCGTTTCCTTGGTTTGAAGCATTTAAATCTAATGGCATATCAAAATGCACATCATACCTGTTGTCCTGTATCCAAGACAAATAGTACAAGATTGGCTGGATAGGCAAAAACATAGGTGCACTTTAGTCGTTTACGATTATAGCTTTTTACATTGTGAATAGCTCAGCCAAATGTGGACGCTGTTACAGTAAATGTTTATGCGTGTCTTAAACAGTTCTCTTAAAACCACTCATGATCAATAAAATCCATATGGGATAGCTTGTAAAAAATAAAAAAACACTCTCGTTATGTGCTGGCCAAGTTACAACAGATCATGTGAAAGTGACCCGTAGCTACAGCCCAGGTGACACCACTGTAAGGGCTAGATGTAGCTCTGTTGTAGAGCTTATGACGGAAGATGAAGAGGCATCATGTTGGACCCCTCAACTCCCCGCAAAGTATTTTGCTTTAGCTAAAAGTTCCTGCTGGATAAATACAGTACATTTAAAGGTGTGTATGTGCCTGTCTTAGTGTCTGCTGCAGGACCAGCTCTGAGAAGGATGAGAAATCATATATTACATGTGTTTCATTCTGACTGCAGGGTGCATGGGGCTAAGGTGATTTCCAGGGGACTAATGGAAACATAAACACAGATATGGTAATAATGATTTATGGGCATGGTTAATAGGCTTTATTTCATCCAGTATTTGGCAGTTGCATGATTTTCTATTTGCCCCAAGGACATATATGTGACTGTGTGGCACTACAATCCCACTGTTTGGCTTTCCGGCTTTGCAGTCAAAGTGTACTTTTTCCAGTTCTTTTTATATGCTTCCTTTTACTATGCAATCCTTTGGGTGTTACAAAGTTATTATTATCCCAAACCCATACAGCAGCCATTTCTATCAACGTCCGTGTGTAAAACGTACAGACCTCTGGTCTTTCACATTGATTCTCATGGTCTCCAGCTGTTTCAAGCTTCTATTGTTCTATAGGAAAGATATTTAACAGTTACACACAAATCAATACTTAGGTTCTCTGTGTAGCGGCGCAAAAACTCTCCTGCCCAACTAGGTGTATCGTGTAGCTGCAGGTCTCCTGTTTATCCCTGGTGCCCACAGGCATCCCATAAATCTCTTTACAGCACAACCACCTTGTCCTGCTAGTCCACAGAAGAGAAAACAGAAGAGGAACTACCAAATAGTCCAGAGAATAAACCTTCTCACTGCCCTAAGTGCCAGACCCCAAACCTGCTGCAATTGTTTCTATGTAATTTACAAAGAAAACTATGTTACAAATGCTGCTTTTCAACTCTAAATCTATTTCAAATGTGATTGGATCAGCTATTAATTATCTGATCACAGGTGTTATTATTAAAACACTGTTAAATGTAGGAGAGAAAAGTAACAAGAAACTGAAAGATGTGAATTGTGTCTGCCAGTTTGAGGGGGGGGAGAGCTCAAATCTGATTATTTTCCTCTTCAAACAGGCTGAAGGGAAATGTGGCAGCATGCTAGTAGCGTTCAAAGGATGAAGGGATAGAGGAAAAGAATAGGAGGGAGGAAAGAGGATAGAAAAGAGGGATGGCTTGACTTGTGAAATGGAAATCCATTCAGCCTTGACTCCTAGCAGCCTTGTGGCCTCCTGTTACTATTTACAGCTTAGCTCTCCTTTTCAGACTACACTCTGCTCCATGAATATTGCATCAACCAGCAGTTTACTGTAATTTCGACAACATCTCTGTTTCCGCCCAGTATCGACGGGCTTCCAGACAGCCTATAATGGGGCCATAGTGTGGGAAAGAAACTGGCTGAAGACAGGAGGCTTCCATTCACCACCTCCAAGGTGACAGCCAGGAGCACAATGCTAAGGTTACCACAGCTGAGGTGATGCAATGTCATGGTGATGCAATAAGACACCCAAACACAAGACATCATGAAAAGCCATACTAATCCCCCACTAACAACCTGCTGGGGGGGGGGGGGGGGTAGGGAGAAAAACAACGGATGACTTGCAAAAACAAACATGAGGGGACAATACTACATCTCCAAACGTAAATCTAAGCTCAGGTTGGATGAGGGTAAGTGGGTAATTATGTCCTGGAATGTGTTGCCAGATCCCATGCATCATGAGTGACCGTGTGTAACCCAGAGCTAATGTGTTGGGGGGAGTGCAGCGGTCTCCAGTGCAGACTGGCACCAGGGCTGGCCAGTCTTATGGCTTGGGCCTGGCCAATGACTCTTACATGGGAGTTCACACATTAGCTTTGGATGGCCCTGTGGCACACAGGCTAATGTCTCTGAACCAGTTTGTGTGGTGGGCACTTCTGGGTGACTGGGGGCAGAGATACAATAGGTTAGCATTAGCATAGGATAGTCCTCTGGAATGAAGGCTTATGCTTCTGAACCAGATTCTGTGGCATGCATTACTAGGAACCTGGGGTGTACTGTAACTTGGCTAGCATTAGGTTTTCCTAAAGCTAAAGTCTCCAGGCTCCAGGGTCCAGGCTCTGTATGGTATAGAGGTATAGCTAGGCTAGCATTAGCATGGGGTAGCCCTGAGGCGAACAGGCTAATATTTGTGGGCCAGCCCTGAGGTGTCTGACATAGGATGACACAGGTCTTCCATGGGTGGTTCAGGGTAAGTGGATGGTGACAAATAGCTGGTGCTGACATGGTCCTCTGCTGTGACAGGAAAGGGCCTGGACATGGTGTGACATCACAGCCATCCATCAAGGAGAACGAGAGAGGGGTGGGCAACCTCAGGGCCATAAATCACCTGGCAGGGCCACAGATGGGGCATTTTCCACTAAAGGGGCAGTTCACCCAACGTTGATATTTGGGTGAACTACCGCTTTAGTGGAAAATGTGTCTTATATAAACCAAAGGCTATAATCCAAAGGCTATTATCCAAGACTTTGTTGAGTGAGTTAGGCTCCTGTGTGGGACGTGTTCTACACAACCTCAAAACATTTGGTCTTTGTCAGTGACTTCACTGAAATGTATGTTAGCCAACATTGTTGTCGTGCTAATGAAGCCAGCCGTACCACAGACTTCCTCTTCCAACACACCCACACACAAAAGCTGAAGAAAACAGCAATGAGATCCACGTTGCAAATATGGGTCAGTGCTCAAATATTATGATTTATTTAGCTTTTATGTGCCAGGGCTCTTATTTATCTGCTGGCAGAGTACCTATGGGAATGGCAGAAGCTAACTCAGGTCCCTCTACACACAATGTGCCTTTGAATGTGCTCATGCATACACAGACACAACCACACACTGAGCCATAATTGGGGTGTTTCATTTGCATTTGAATGGTGAAGCTTCACTTAAGAGGGTGAGGAAGGTAGGCACTGCTATTTGTTCGCAGCAACTACCATATTCTCACAGGTTGTACTCATGAAGAAAAGAACTGTGAAAGAGATGTGTGTGTGTGTGCGCGTGTGTAGGTGTGTGTGTGTGTGTGTGTGTAAGTGTCTAAGTGTGTGTGTGTGCGTGTGTGTGTTTGTGTAGGTGGAGTGGAACTTGAACAGGAGAAAACAAGAGATAGTAAAAAAATATTTGGGAAGGAGAGATTAAGTTTAAGACATAAAAGGATAAATATATAGGGGGGGGGGGGTGAAGGGAATACTTCAGAGGGGATTTAAAAAGTAGGCTAGGATATACAGAAAAGTAGTATCACAGTCTTTGTGAGGTGATAGAGGTAGAGAGCTAGAGGGAGAGGATGTCCTGATTAAACTTGAGAGGCAGGCTGGCACATGGAGCAGCAGCCGTCCACAGGAATAATTGGCTGATGACCTGTCCTGCGGTCAGATCCTATCCAATCAGACGAGCCAGATGATGAGAATGGGAAGCTATGGTCCAACGCTGGGACACTGCTGCTGTTGTAGGACACCGGTGATCAGGAATGAGGGGGGGGGGGGGGGGGGGGGGGGGGTCAGATGGCTGAGCGGTTAGGGAGTCGGGCTATTAATCAGAAGGATGTTGGTTCGATTGCTGCCCGTGCCAAATGACGTTGTGTCCTTGGGCAAGGCACTTCACCCTACTTGCCTCGGGGAGAATGTCCCTGTACTTACTGTAAGTCGCTCTGGATAAGAGTGTCTGCTAAATGACTAAATGTAAATGTAATGAGCTACTGCAGGTGGGTGATGTAATCACCATTTGTTTCTGGGAAGAGAGCATTTGAACGTAGAGCTGGAAAGAAGCCTTTCAGAAAACTCCTAATGTGGTACTCCACTCAACGCTAGCAGGCTGAACATTCACTGGCACCCTGCCAGGTGACCCCCGTCCAGACACACGTCTCCTTGCCACAACAGGTGTTCTGGAACAGAAGCATAATGCGGCGAGAGAAAATGTCGGAGCATGCAGAAAAACACCACTTCCCAGCTGCCCAGGGGAAGACATACAGGAAGCCTCCCAGGACGCAGTTGACCAGATGTTAAAAAAAGTGTCCTCGGAGAGCAAGTCCCCTGCCTGGTCACCTGTACTGTCACAGCCAGTCAGGGTGGCCATTAATCATACATTGCACCCCTGCTGTCCCTCCCCATGCACACACACAGACAGTACACACCCCCTTACTGTGGCCTTCATAACAAGACACATGAACAGATAGAAATGATGTTTCTCTCTCACTCTCACTCCTGCCTGATCTACAGTATACCTCTAACCCCCCCCCCCCCCCCCCCCCCACACACACACACACACACACACACACACACACACACATCAGGGTCAGTTTTGCTATGGTTGGGTCAGAGGATGGGTCAGAAGGTCAGCGTGTGTGAAGGACAGGTCAGTCAAGCGGAAAGAGGAGGGTCAACCACCGAGATGTTTCTCTGTTGAGCGTCTGCCTGACCATCTGCAACTCCCCTGTCACCACCCCCTGAAACCTGTCACAAGCTCTGTCACCTCATCTGACGTCACTGCTGAGGAGACCCACACAGTCTCAGAGTCATCCCAACGGTAGGAGCGCAGAGGTGAGGGGGTGGCAACACACACTTCATGTGTCCTGTCACAGCCCATTCACTGAAAAATCCCTACAGGTAGTGAAAGAGGAAGTATTTCTTGCTTGTACAGTTATGTTTACGTCCAGTCCAAACCTAAACCCTTTTTTATGCTGTCAGAGTCAGTCAGTCAGAATATTCTGATCTTTCATTTGAAAATATCATTTAAATATGTATATTTTTGTTTATTATTAGAACTCCATGCTGGCGGTAATGTACCACATCCTTTTTTTCCGTAAACTCCATAAAAAATCCAGCAGGAAAAGGCAGTTATTAGGAGGATGTTTTCCCTGTCACATGACCTAGAGCCACCATGTGAAGTGTGTTCTTGTGGCACTCCTCAACCGCCCTGTTCAAAGACAGGCTCATTAGAATTGATTTCTAAAGTAAGCTTTCGGTAAGGGATAGTTGGATCTGGGAGATCAGAGGTGGACAATGAGGCAGGTCTTCTGACGCAGGCACAGTCATTCAGCTGTTTATCTCCCCAGAGCCCAGCGAGAGGCGATCGATCGGGTCGAGCGAGGGAGAAAAGTGAGGAAAGGTAGAGAAACGACCTGTTTGTGTTACCGTGCAGAAAAAAGGGGGGTTTGATTTCCCAATGTTAGTATCTGCATCATCATTGAACCCCTCCACGCTGCGTTTTCTAGTACAATCATTGGTATGCGACGTCGTCATTTGAAAGAAACACATTTCTTGGATTTTTGTTAATCCTATCCATACCCATATCTTCAGATGTCCACCCCCCCCCCCCCCCCCCCCCCGCTCCCCAACATCTCCCCCTTCCACACCTTTTGACCTCTGAACTGACACAATCGCTATGTGTTTACTTAGAGCAGAGGCCATTTAACGTCTGAGTAACTCTTCCCCATACTCTTCTTCAATTATTCAGTAGTTTGTATGTGTGTGTGCGTGTGTGTATGTGTTTGAGTATGTGTGTGTGTGCGCGCCATGTGCGTGTGTTTATGTGCTTGCATGCATGTGTGCATGCCTGTGTGTGCGCTTGCATGCCTGTGTGTGTGTGTGTGTCAGTGTAGTAGGCAAGTCTGTTTCCTGTGTCTCAGACGGAGGCTACAGAGAGTGCAGTCGGGGGCCACGGAGGAATGAGGAAGCAGATTTTTAGCTGCCGGGCACAAACACCAATTTGGTCCAAAGTGGATGCTGGGCTCCACTCTCTGCTGGATTATAGTGTCCAAGCAGCCTGCTCAGGCCAGCCCTTTCCACCTCTAGCCCAGCCCAGACCAAACCCCAGTAGAGCTATAGCACTGCCAGGTACTGAGCAAATGAGTTTGGAGGTCCAAAGGAAAGACACTGGAGGGTGTGTGTGTGTGAGTGTACACGTGTATGTGTGGGTACATCACCAGCTAGCTATTTCACTCCAAGATTTCCAAATGTTTTACCAAGTCTGGCCTTCTTGAAGCCATGGGGAATGTTGGGAGACCACAGAAGTGAGGATTTGGCTTCTTTTAGAGGTATCCAGTGCCCAGGGCACATCACTGAGGAAATGCCACTATTTTTATCTCCTTCCTCGTTGCTCTTTGACTCGGTTGTTCAAAGGCTGAACGAACCCTTTAATGCCCTTTTTTGAAATCAATATATTCTGCTGTTTCTACCCCAAGAAAAGTAACATGAATGAAGAGGAGCCTCATGATATTACAGTTCTGGGAAAAATTGAGAGACCACTGCAACCTTTTTCTTTCCTTTTGAAAAAGGTTGAGCTGGACAATTTGAAGTGAGGAACAGATGGGTACAATTTAAGAGTCCACTGCACTTTTTACACTTGTGTCCCTCACTCACAATTATCCTTCTCAACCTTTTCCTTTTCTCTTGATCTTTTCTCCCTACATCCTGTGTCATTTCTCTGATCTCTGTCTTTTCCCTCACCTCATGATGCCGCCCTGTCCTGCTGTACTCTACAAAATCCTTTCTAATTATTGGGAAGCCGGGTAGACAACAAACGTTTTTTGATCAGGTTATCAACTACAAACTTCTGAAAACTTCTGACAGTTCAAAAGATCTGGACTCAAATCAGTCAGCGTTCGTAGAATGAGAAAACTGCCAATGTGCTGTTCGAAGAAGTAATGAGCACACAAACTGGGAGGCAGTCGTGTCCACATCAGTGTCCATCTTTAGCTTCCCCATCTTCCCCATCTTCCCCGGCGGTGTCTGAGGTGTACACACACCACAGGGATTAAAGCCTCTAAAGTAAGAGAGAAGGTGGCAGAAGGCAGGCTTTCAAATAGGGGCTTCTATATTATTTCAGTGTCTGACTACATTAAATCCACAAACCCACGCACTGCTGAAACTCTTGAAGTTATGGAATATAACTTGAGACCAGGTTGCCAATAGTTTTTCGTACTGTGTGTTTACCTTGAACACTTATTGCAATGATATACATTCATTACTTTGCTGTGTCTGTGTGCTTCTGGTTAAACAGTCCTTGTGATTTATCTCCCTATACTTCCTATTGGCAGAACATTCATTTAATCTCTCAAAGAAAAACATTCTCAGAATCCGTCTGCTGTTTCTCATTACATTTACATTTACATTTATTCATTTAGCAGACGCTTTTATCCAAAGCGACTTCCAAGAGAGAGCTTTACAAAGTGCATAGGTCACTGATAATAACAACAAGATAGCCCCACTGCATTGCGGGTAGTCAAAAACAAGAAGTACATATTGTGAACAACCAAAAAATAGTGCTAAAAGGAAGAAACCATAAGAGCATGTAGTTAAACAAGTTAAAATTACACAACATTAATCTCTAAGTGCAGGTGTACCTGAAGAAAGCAGTAAAAAATAGGATTAATTAAAATAAAATACAACAGTTTAAATCAGCTACCACTAACCAACAAGAGCAACAGTCTAAGCAAGAGTCATTGTGATCCTTGAGGAAACTAGCGTTGGGTTCAGCAAACCATTCCTAAGTACCATTGTACTCCCGGAACAAGTGCGTCTTGAGCCTTCTCTTGAAGGTGGAGAGACAGTCCGTGTCTCTGATGGAGGTGGGGAGTTGATTCCACCACTGGGGGGCCAGGCAGGAGAAGAGCTTGTGCTGGGACCGGGCGGTCTTGAGAGGTGGGACCACCAGGCGGTTGTCTGAAGAAGACCGTAGGTGGCGGGTGGGGGTGTAAGGCTGCAGGAGAGACTTGATGTAGTCGGGCGCAGTCCCGTTCACTGCTCGGAAGGTCAGTACCAGGGTCTTGAATCTGATGCAGGCCGTTATGGGTAGCCAGTGGAGGGAGATGAGGAGCGGGGTAACGTGGGAGCGTCTGGGTAGATTGTAGACCAGGCGGGCCGCTGCGTTCTGAATCCTCTGAAGAGGGCGGGTTGCGCATGATGGGAGACCGGCGAGCAGCGAGTTGCAGTAGTCCAACTTGGAGAGGACAAGTGCTTGGACAAGCAGCTGGGTGGAGTGCTCAGACAGGTATCTCCTGATCTTCCGGATGTTGTAGAGGGTGAATCTACACGACCGGGAGACCGCAGCAATGTGGGCCGTGAGGGAGAGCTCGTCATCCATGGTAACCCCAAGGTTCCTGGCAGAGGATGAGGGGGTCACCGTCGCAGATCCCAGGGTGATTGAGAGGTCATGGGAGATGGAGGGTTTGGCCGGGATGATGAGAAGTTCCGTTTTGGCAAGGTTCAGCTGGAGGTGGTGCTCAGTCATCCAGGCGGAGATGTCTGCGAGGCAGGCCTCGATCCTAGCTGAGATCCCATTAATTTTTATCGGGTTTCTAAACTGTATAACATTCACACAACTTTTGTAAGTACTACAAAACATGTCTTTACAATCAGACACATTCAAGGTTCGCTTGTTAGTTATGGGGTTTTCATAGACATGAAAAGTGGGGGTGTGTGTTGTGGGTGTGTATGTGTGTAGCAAAAAGGAAAAAATATACCTTCATGTGTGTGACCAAGTGTCCCAAGCCTTTCACTGTATGTTGAAGACTAAGTGAAACTGCCTCAGACTTCTCCCCAGTGTGTTTGTGTGTGTGAGTGTGTGTGAGTGTGGGTGTGTGTTTGTGTGACTCTGAGGGCACCTCTAGGTCCCAGAGAGAGGGAGCTCTCTCAGTGATTTATGGGCCTCCCAGCTTATCCAGGCAGGGCCTCTTTTCCCAGAGATCTTTGCATGGGAGCCAGAATAACACTGTTTGTCTGCAAACTGCTTCCTGTTTCCTGCCTATCTTGGAGAACCCAGATGAGGGTTGTATCCTGCCAAACCTTCCCCCTCTTCTCTGTCCCTCACTCCTTCTCTATCCCAGTCCCAGCTGTGCTACTTCCAACCTGCCTGGGTTACATTAAACCATGCCACACAATTTTGTTAAACGCCATCCAAGGAGTAAATGGTATTTTATTGATTTTATTTTGTAGTAAAATACCATAGCCATTGGAACTGTTAAGAAGAAGAAGAAGATGAAGATGATGATGATGAAGAAGAAGAAACTATTAGGTACGAGTTGCCAAGATGAGATTGGTGAGTCAGGCGTTGTGAAGCTGGCAGGCTAGGGAGCTGAATGGGTTCACAGAATGGTCGCGTTTGGAGCCAGTGACCCATGACTTTACCAACCATTTCCTGGGAACATTTTAGAAGAAACCGCTCCTCCTGCTTCTGCCCAGTCAGAACGGCCCACTCTTCCTTCTCCATTTTCCTTTGTCTGTGTTGACAAATGCTTGTCATTGACCCACAGCCAGACAGATATCTGGTGCTGCGCTAACCAAGCTGAATGAATTGCTCTTATTAAGCAATTCATTAGCAGATGAGAGGAAGATAACGAAAAACTGTATTTGTGAGGGATAATAACAAGCCAAGGGGATGGCTGATGCTCTGTGGTGTGGTGAGGAGGATGGTGAGGAGCACACCGGCCAAGCGCACAAGTGACATTAACCTTTTGATTAGCAGAGTAATGGACAGATGGAGGCATTGGCAGAGGAGAAGAAAAATAACAACCAGGTAATGATGCAACCGACAGATAAGGGGAGAGTTTAAACAAACGTGTGACTTCTTATTGGTTGTGCAGTTGTCTGGGATAATTTCAATACAGCCACACATTCTAGCAATAATGTGGATAATAACTACAGTATAGTCAATACGGAATCATCCTTCTTCTCTAATTAATCTTTTTTTTTTTTTTTGGTCTGTATGGCCTGGAATCCCATTTCTGGTTGATGTATAATTTAAAAAATAAAGTTACATGAAAATGTTATCTTGTTAATATGTAAAAAAGGTAACATTCTTTCAGATTTTTTTGGGGAAAAAATACACATTTATAATCCCATGAGGTTCAAATTGTTATGTGTCTTGTGCCCCTTCAATGTGAAGATGAACTGTTTTCGGGAAAGTGAGAAGTAAAGAAAAACGACACAAATATAATTTCCATGGGTATGAGAACCGATTTCCCGTCATTATTTTGAAACAATTGACCATCATTGCAAACACACAATTTGAGGTTCCTAACCCTATTTTCTGGGATTATGCCATATGTAATGAATGAACAAAGATCTCGGTGTGGCCTTCAGAACAACATCAGCCAGACGAAGATCTTCTCTTTGTGTCTCAGAGTGGGACGATAGTGGGATAATAGTGGGATATTCATCCCTCCCCTCAACCCCCGTCATCCCATCATCCTGTTCCCCAATCATCTGCTGCAAAGTGAAATACATAATTGCCCATTGATTTCTGTCCTTATTGAAGAGTAGCAGGCATGTTTAGAGAGTAAACCTATTGCTTTCTCCGTAAGAGTTCCTGTGTGATGCTTAATGCTAGTAGGAGCCTAATTGCCTTCACTTTAACGCTCCTGGCACAGCTGGAGAGTCTTCTAGCATGGCGAGGCAGAGCATGAAGAGAGCAGTGGAACAAGTTAAAAGGTAGGGTGGGAGAAAGTCACTCTCTCTCACCCGGGTTCGCGAGCCTTAAGTGAAACTTAAGAGAGAGTTAAACTGTAATGTGTGCTTTTGCCACAGCCTGGAGGATACCCAGTATGCAAAGCTCATCGGCACCCCCTGAATGCACTAATGTGTTCAAACGGCAGATAGAGCAGAGAGAGCAGAGAGAGCAGGTAGGGCTGACTGGGCAGTCACGGCGTGCTGAATGGCTTCTATGACTCGATACTAAGCATCTCTCTCTCTTTACCTGAGTCTCTCTCCTTCTCTCTCTCCTTGCCTCTCTCTCCCTCTCCCTGCCTCTCTCTCTCTCTCCCTCTCCCTGCCTCTCTCTCCCTGCCTCTCTCTCTCCTTCTCTTTCTACCTGCCTCTCCCTCTCCTTCTCTCTCAACCTGCCTCTCTCGCTCCCTCTTTCTCTCACACTGCTTCTCTCTTCCTCTTTTTCTTACTGCCTCTCTCTCTCCTTTTCTCTACCTCTCTCAAGTAATCAGAACTAGGACTGGGTCCACTTATCAACATTGCTAATGGCATAGCGGTTTTCATCAGGATGTAACTGTAAAGACGTGTATGTATTTCCTCAGATCCCCATCTGGCATCATTGAAGGTGAATGTAGATTTGGATCTACAATTTACTCATGCTAATACACTCTCCACTTTTATCAAATGGGTATTATATTGTATTGTATATAAGCAGTATTTGCTTTTTGACCTTTCTATTGAATACAGTATACAATACAGACATCCCAGTACATGCCTCATTCAGTCAATCTTTTTCCTGTAATTGACAGTCCACAGCACACTGACCCCCGTGGAGGGAGCGCTGTGTGTACGTTCTGGCTGGCAGAGGCTGTGTGTTGGCCAAGTGTAGATACCACAGCAAACCACTCACATCGTCAGGTGTCAGTCACCGTCAGAATTGTCTTTCAGATGAGAGTTGCATTATGTATGAGTGCTCACTGCTACGTAAAGTGGCTGGCTTGATGGAAATGGCTGTTAAGATGAACACTTGACGGCCTGGGCTCTGAATTACTCTCAAGTGGTTTGCTGATTTTCCAACCTCTTGTTTTGCATCTTAAAGATCGGTATTGTTTTCTGAAAAACACATAATCTGCACAAGCACACAAACAGACATTAATCGGCATGCACACACGCACGTGCACCCACAAGAATACACCAATATCTTGTGAAAATGTTTCTATCCCAAAACATTTCCCAATTTGACTGAGCTTGGCTCAGCCCAGTTTCAGCTGCCTTGTTTGTATTCCATTACTTTGAACACAGACATGATCAGATGAATATTAACTTACCAGAAGAGTCTGTGAGATGAAGACTGACTGGACAGATACCTTGAAGAGGTCTCTTCCAAACCGTTGATGAATATCTATAGTTGATGAATATGGTTGAATATATACCATGAGAGAAGATACAGTATATCTAGAGAAACTATAAGAATTTATTAGAGTCTAATCCCATAAAATATGAGTTAGGATTAGGTTGACCCAATCCTAATCCCAACCCACACTCTACCAACAGCTCTAGCCTTTCATCTTGAGCTCCAATCGAGGTCATCAAATGACCCTGTTCAGTCTGAATCACTGAATAAGCGATGGGAGGAGTGCTATCATGTCTTTATCGTTCGTCTTTTCTCCAAATTCCTAAACCTGAGATGTTTCTGGAATAATCAATATCCTGACTCTCTGATTAGATCATTTTTACCCCCAGCAGCTCCTAGTGGCAATCGATAGAGCTTCTGCTGTTCTGGAAGAAAGATTGACCAATAATTTCCCCCCTGGATTTTCAATTATAAACTGCTAAACATCTGCAATAAAGAAGACTGCGAGCAGGCCCAGCTATCCATCACACTAGAGAGCGTGTAGATGAGAGTGATAACACGACAACAGCCATCAGGGAAGAGGAATGCCCCCTCAAGCTCACTCACTCTCTCTTGTACGCACACACACACACACACACTCTCTTGTATGCACACAGTCTTGTACACACACGCAAACTCACTCTCACGCTCTCTGTTTCTCGGTCGCTCTCTCCGGATCTCTCTATCACACATACACACACCATCATGCCCACCATGCACGCTCATCCTCCTGTCGACTTGAAGTATCTCTCCTTCCCAAATGTGCACCCAATCACTCTCACACATGCCTGGCTTCTACCTGTCTCACTCTCGATCAATCCCCCCCCCCCCCTCCCCTCTTATCCTTCTGTTTCTCCGTTCCACCTCTTCCACGTCCTGCTTGACGTCTCAGTCATGGCATGCATGTGTTGAAGGTTCATTCAGACTGCCAACAAGCACATTATCCTCTCTCTCTCTCTCTCTCTCTCTCTCTCTCTCTCTCTCTCTCTCTCTCTCTCTCTCTCTCTCGCTCTCTCTCTCTGTCTCTCTGTCTCTCTGTCTCTTTCTCTCTCTCTCTCGCTCTCTCTCTCTCTCTCTCTGTCTCTCTCTCTCTCTCTCTCTCTCTCTCGCCCTCTCTCTCCTTCATCCTTCCTCTTGTCCTTTCTCTCTCTCCCTCTAACCCCGTCCACCTCCTCCTCCTCCCTCCATCTCCGGGCTGGTGGGTCCATGTCAGTCCTAAGCTTGCTGCCTCTTACCTCGCTGGCGTCCACAGCCTCCTGTGCCACGTGAAGACAGTGTGGAGCATATTAAACACCCTGTAAGCCAATAAAGCAGGCAAATGTGTATTCAGTGAGAGAATAATCTGCCCCAAGCCTTTTTGGAAGATTTAGCGTGCGTGTATGTGTGTTGGTTTTTGTCTGGGTGTGCGTGTGTTTATTCTGTATACTATGAAATTGATAGTGTTTAGCTTCCTAAGCTGCTCTGCCTGCTAATGTATGCTCTCATCTCCAAGAGGAGCCAATTGCATTCCAACATGAGCATTATGCTGCACTGTGAACTAAGCCAACATAATATGATAGCATCGATGTTAATGCTATGCCCTTTGATTGGTATGATATTTAAATCATGTATAGTCATATCATTTGACAATGATAATGTATTAGTGATATCATAATGCTGGAATTCTAAATTCCTAGTCACATATTCTGTGACATATGAGTGCACTGGAAGTATGTGCATGGAAGATGATCCAAGATCCTACACACTGGTGATGAAATGTTGTTCTATGTGTGTGTGTGTGTGTGTGTGTGTGTGTGTGTGTGTGTGTGCGTGCATGTTTGCTTGTCTTTGTAGCACACGACAGGACCACACACACTCACGTACACACATGGTGTGTGTGGGCCCCTCTCCCTTGAGTGTTGTCCACCGAGGTTCATTGATTAATTAATAGTGAGTGATTCTTCATCTTTAAGGGTTATAATTACACAGGGGAGTGATACACTGTGCACACAAGGACAGGGGGGTCGCAATGCCGACACACTTCATCAAACACACCATGGGAACACACAGAGGTGTGTGTGTGCGCGGGTGTATGTGTGTGTTATCTGTCAGACCCTGTCACAGAGCCAAAATACAGGCCCGCGGCAAGGGAGGTTTTAGCATGCTAATGCTAGCTAGAGTAGACTATCTATAATCCCACTACCTGAAAGTCAAACTGGCACCCGGGAAGCTGCTTCTCAGTGTTTGTAGATGCTAGTTAAGCTCTGTGTCAACTCAACTGAATCAACCTTCCGTGTGTAACAAACCGCTGCGACTCATGGATCTGGAAGGCAGGTGCACACATCGATAGTCCATTCCCTTAGTCTCATTAGCCTCTCAATTAGCACACTCTGCTTTGATCCCTATCATGACACAGCAAAACAAACCGAAAACCCCCATAGCCTAAACACCTTTGCTAGTAGCAAAAACAGCGGGCATGCCCGCCTCTCTCTGTTTATTTCAGGCTACCCTAATCACAGGGTAACTAATTAACAGGCAAGAATGAACACACAAACACAAATGGATAGTAATTAAGGTATAAAAAAGGACCCTTTTGTCTTCCTTTCTTCCAGCTGTTTCTTAATGGGGATTGTGTAGTTCTGTGTCTGACTGGGTCAGGATTAGACACCAGTGATGCCGTGGGGCTGTTTCAGTAGTAGAAGGAGGAAGCCGGCCTATTTCAAAGGCAGTTAAAAAGGCACCGCGAGGCAACTTGCTTGTAGCTCAAGCACCAAAGTCGCCAGTCATCCGTCAGCCATCACCACCCATAAAAGATCCCCGATCCCTTTCAAAACAACATTTAGCTTCAGCTATCAAAGGTTACTAATTTATTTACATTCCTTATATATTTACTTTTTGCCAGGTGAGTCGCGTGATGTATCGAGGGGGGCCCGGGAAAGTGATTTGATGATTTAGGGCCCAATTCGGCCTCTAAAATTGGTTCCTGCCAGCGTCATACATCATGGAGAATTAAAAGGTGATTGTGGTGTGTGAGGTGGACCAGGACGGCTGCAGAGATCTCACTGGTGTGGCTCAGACCCACTGACACATCAGTCAACAGTGTGGGACAGTGAGACAGAGACAGATGAGGAGCAGGCAAGGTGCAGATTGCCGATCTGATCATTAGATGATAAGCAAGATGAATCAGGAGAAGGGTGGGAAGTGGAGGGTGGGGGGGGGGGAAGGGAGGGAGGGAAGAGGGATGGAAAGAGAAGGAGAGATAGGGGGAGGAAGAGCAATATAAGTGAGGAGGGGTTGGTGGAAGACACTGTGGAGAGGGACCCGCAGTGTGGCCATAGAGTGCACATGTCAGGCAAATTAGATTGAAGAGAGGACGGGGAGGAGGAGTGGAGGAAAAATTAGAACTTGGTGCGGACGCAATCCCTGCTGACCGCACACGTGGCACGCACGCACACACACACACAGTCTAGACAGTGCTGTGGTATGAGTGATGGAGCAAGGGGACTCTCATCATTGCAGTCGTCTGATGTGCAGAGCACGGCTGTAAATTTGGTGTTGAAGTAGGCCAGGTCAGGGTTGGAGAGAGTGAGGTCACACCTGTCTCACACTCCTTCTCACAAGATACAGACAAGAACAAGCCGAGCCACACAACAGCATTTCAAGAAATGGTTTGAAAAGCATACATTTGGCTTGGTGTCACTACATCACTACATCACACAATATGATAAGGTTCTGTTTATTAGCACACAGTTCCAGCACCAGGACTCGTTAGACACGTCTTTTTTCCTCGAGCAGGGATTTCTGGGAGATTGAGTTCAAGTCAGGGTCCCTTTAGACACCTAAACTAGATATAATTTGGCTTGGTGTCACTACATCACTACATCACACAATATGTTAAGGTTCTGTTTATTAGCACACAGTTCCAGCACCAGGACTCGTTAGACACGTCTTTTTTCCTCGAGCAGGGATTTCTGGGAGATTGAGTTCAAGTCAGGGTCCCTTTAGACACCTAAACTAGATATAGAGGATGTTCTACTAGCAGATTGCATGCAAACACATCCAAGGCTTGTTCATCACTTGTTTTAACTGCCTTCTGGAGGCTGTTAATGTGGCAATGGTAGAAAACACAAGTTCCAGCGAGGAAGGATTTGTGGAACATTTGTAGAGATGTCCTCCTGCCTCATACACTCATATACATACTCAATGTGAGAGATCCACAGAGGCCTACCCCACTCTCTCTCTCTCTCTCTCTCTCTCTCTCTCTCTCTGTCTGTCTGTCTCTCTCTCTTTCTCTCTCTTTAACACACACATACACTCTCTCTCCTTAAATCCCTCTTTCTTTCCCTCTCTCTTTTTTCTCTCTCTCTGTTCTTTTGTAAGAGACAGTAACCCCACTGCTATAACCCTTGTCCTCTATATCTATATTTAAAATCATCACAATGATTGTGTCCGACATCTAATCTATAATTCAAAATATGCCTTCAGTGAAGTTTTAAAATACAGAGACTATAAATGTGTGTGTGTGCATGACAGTGTGTGCACATGTGCGTGTGTATTGTACGCATGAGTGAAGAACATTTTTTACATGTTTCATTTCACTACAACTACAATCCAACTTCGACACATTTCAGGTGTATTGTGTCTTTCTCTTTCACAAACTTTTGTTTTAGGATTGTGACGGCCCATATCTTTGTTTGACCTTTCATGCTAATGCACGTGCACACACATTTCCACAAGCTCCAGGTGCATGACTGACATTCTCACAAGCTCACAAAGCTAGTAAACGAATAGTTTGGTCGTTAAAGAAAACCACTAGCTCTGTTACACACACACAGACACACACATACATGCACACACAAGCATTCTCATTGTATTTACTGGAATTTCATATCCTGCCTCCGTCCGTGCCGGATGATGTACGACAACACTCGGAAATATTAAGCCGAGATGATCCTAGCGAGATGAATTAATAATTCATGTGTGATGGAGTCTTTTTAATATTTCAGGCATAATTAATAAGCCCGAGTATCGCTCCCTTCGTGGAGAGAATCCCACTGAATGTCAACAGCAGACGAATGAGACAGGAGGCCACGCCCAGTTCACTATCAGTTAGAGAACAGGACACACACGCATACACACACTATCGGTCAGAGAACAGGACACACACACACATACACACACACATCGGTTAGAGAGTGCAATGCATGCCACATGATTACAGCTACAGACCAAGGTGTTCCAATGGCTCCTAGGTCTAACTACTCCTCAACTCTGGAGCCCACATTTCCCCATTTTTCTGGGGATGAATCGAGGTGAGGCTGGCTGTGCCACCAGCACCACATCTCCAGTCCTCTCGATCACAGGGGGCATTATCCCTCCAGCAGGACCACCGCAGGGCTGCAGGGTTATTATGTTGCACTAAAGCTCTTAACAGGTACGCTGCATCAATATAACACATTTGCCTACTCTTTCTCTTCCTGTCTCTGTCCAACACACACGCAAACACAGCCATTCAAGGCACACGCACACAAACAGACACGGACGCACACACGGACAAGCAAACACACACACACAGGTAGAAAGATGAGGCTCAGACCGTGTCCCCAGAGTCTCTGTGTGTGGCTGCATTACCAGCCCAGTTATGAATAATGGTTGAGTGTACACAAGCTTTAAATAAACTTTAATAAATTTCAGAGTGTGGGTCTTTGGTTAATCAATTTGCTGCTTTCCAGCTGTACAGCAGAGAGAAACTGTGGCCACACGCCGAGGGAGACACACACGCACACACACCAGATACACAGACACACACTCATTCACAGACACACACACACATACACACACACACACACAAAGCTGCAGCCCTGGTAAACATAGCTTGAAGATTCCCGGGGTGTACAGATTCAACTAAAGAAATCCCTTTCTGTCCTCGTGAGGGAGTTTCATCTATGATCATCAGACTGCTCTGGTGGTCACTGGCCCAGCGGGGCCAGCCCTGTGAGGACCCTGGCCCCCTCCCCTTGCTTCCCCTGAGGGGCCCCTGACCAGAGAGACATCTGGGCAGGCCTCTCACACCATGATGGCCTCTCTCCTGGATAATGTAGCAGATACTGTTCATTTGCCTTTGGGCCAGGTAATGCTGGAGGGAAAAATCCGTTAGAATATTACGGATATTTGAAACTTGACTTGAAGTGGTCAGGCCGATATTACACATTCTCTTTTATTTATTTGACCAATCTAGCTCCAGAACATTCAGGCCCTGTACTGCTTTTCAGTCAGGCCCGCGGGAGGAAGAGGTCAAATTCTCAGTCCTGTACCTGCTCTTCTACTGACAACCAGGACATGCTCATATATATAGCAGCAGCTGCTGACAAGTGGATGTTAGAGACCTCCATGAAAAAAGTGCCAATTACATAATTCATCTCAACGCAGCCCTGGGCTCTGCATTACTTATGAACCTGGGTGCTTCAAGTGCTCCACGCTATATCACATTCGGGATTCCTTATGTAATAAAATAATTAGTGTGAAAGTAACTATGTGTACGTGTCTGTGTGTGCGTGTGCATGTTTGGGAGGGGGGGGGCTGATCATGTGAAGCACTGTGAAGGATGCAGGGGGGGGGCAAACCAGAAAAAAACGAATTATACCTCTACAATTTGCACTTGTCCTCTCCTCTGTCTATCCTTCAGGCTCCGCTCTCTCCCTCCCCCCCCCCTGCCCCCAGCGCAACACAGGATTAATAAGAAGAGACAGCAGAGAGAAGAGAGTTGGAAGGAAGCCAAAACATGGTAGGGTCAGGGCGGTAAGATGGAATGGAAGAAAATATTTGAAAGCAAACAGCAGATGGATCTAGCCTCATTCCACCGTCAAACGTTTGAGCTCCTGCTGACTGGGGAGGTTGTTTGGTTGTGTCATGCATCCGGTGGGTCAACAGCAGTCAACAGTAGTGATCCCATCATGCAAAGTTCACAGCTCAAATGTGACCTGCACTCTCTGTCTATATGAGATGCCTCTCCTCCTTTCGCTTCCTTTCTGGCATAGCCGAAGGCTGCCTCGGGTCAGATTCTTAAGCGGGGGAGATTATTCAAACAGGACAAAGTCATATTCAATTACGGCGGCAGGATATTGGCTGTACAGTAAATGAAACAATTACAGCAGCTCAGTGGCAGATGTGCAGGGCCCATTTGCAGGAGTGTGCTGTCAGCAGA
>NC_061068.1:4743122-4755622 GCF_021917145.1 Hypomesus transpacificus | reverse complement strand
CCTATGGTGGCGGGGGGTATTTCCCCACATAGGCCTGGTTCTCTCACCATGCTACCATGGCTTGTTTCTTCCTCAGGAACCCCGCTGTGCCCCCCCCACCACCAGCTAACCGTGTCATGGCACAGCCACTCTGGCTTTGACTTCTGCCAGTCACTTAGCCGGCTCTATCAACACAGGTGTCCATTAAACCAGCAGCCCCTGCCAAAGCCCCGGCACACACGCTCTCAGAGCCAAACTCAAGATGTGCTTCTCAGCACCACTCAGCATAGAGGATATTTTACATTTAGTCATTTTAGCAGACGCTCTTATCCAGAGCGACTCACAGTAAGTACAGGGACATTACCCCCGAGGCAAGTAGGGTGAAGTGCCTTGCCCAAGGACACAACGTCATTTGTCACAGCCGGGAATCGAACTGGCAACCTTCTGATTACTAGCCCGATTCTCTCACCGCTCAGCCACCTGACTCCCAATGTTAACATAGTGAGGATATCAATGTTAACATAGTGAGGAGAGAGAGAGGTGAGGGGGCAAAGGGGGCAGGAAGAGGAGAGAGGAGGGACGGTTTGAAGGACATGAGAGGGAGGGAGGAGAGGCAGAGGGGATTAGGACTGGGGAAGAGGGGGATGGACAGAGAGAGAGAGAGAGAGAGAGAGAGAGAGAGAGAGAGAGAGAGAGAGAGAGAGAGAGAGAGAGAGAAAAAAGAGAGCAGACTGTGTAAATAGGAAGGGTTTTAGACAGAGATAATGCAGGAGTGCAGGATGGATGTGCTGCAGAGGCAGAAGAGGAAGCAGAAATGTCAAGGGGAGGAAGGGGGAGGAGGACGAGAGGGATAGAGAGAGACACTGAAAGAGAGGAAGGGAAGAGAAGGGTTCATTTAAATGCCCGGTGTCAAATCACACGAGGGCCAAAGCCCTGTTCCAATCCAAAGTGCTCTCCTAGCAACAGTCGCCGGGTCACTTTGATGGACAGCCTGCTGCATGGCAACCACTAAGCAGGAAAGCGTGGGCATGGAGGGGAGGAGATGAGGAAAGGAGAGACGGAGAACAGACTCCCACTGTTGGCTCATGAAGGGTGGAGAGAGGGCTGGAGAGAGGGGAGGAATGGGGGAGGAAAGGGGGAGGAGGGAGGGCCGTGACTGGCTGTGTCAGTTTTCAGATGGTCACTGGGGTTTGAAAATACACAAGGAAGAAAATGTTGTGGAAGTGATAGAAAATAGAAAAAAAAAAAATGAAATCCGTGACTTTAAATTACACAGGAAATTGGCTATGTCAATCATGGAGGGAGATACATACAGAGACACTTACATTCACAAACAACCTGTAAATAGTTTGATTTCAGTATCAGTTGTATTTCCACTGAAGGGACCTCGTGGCATACAAGGCAAGCCAGAAACAGAGATTAGTTTGACTCAGTTTAGACCTCCGTCGGAGAGCGTGTGCAACCAGAGCCACCTGGGGAAACCACGGCAACACCCCGTTCAAGCACTTCCTCTCCTCTCGTCCCTTGACTTCCTTCATCTCCTCGTCTCTTTCTCCACCACGCGCTCCCCACCTCCCTGCTCCCCAGACCCTGTCAAAGCCTGTCAGCATCGATACAGTTCACACCATGCAGAAACACACACACACACACAAACATCCCACTATGACACACACACACACACACGACTAACACCTCATCATGCACTAGTGATGCACGCATCCTTTCCAGAAAACCTTCATATGATCAAGATTCATTGCAGCCAGAACGGTGTGCTATGAGGGATCCAGAGACCCTCCATGTCTAACAGTGCAGCCGACGCAGAGTGTGTCTCCTGCGATCAGATCTGGGATCCACAAGGTCCACCCAGCTGAGCGGGCCTAAATCAATTCTGACGTAATTGATTTATATTTTCCCATTAGAGGAATGCACTCCTATGGCAGAAGGAGAGGGGGGGCTGACTTTTTTGTCAGGTCGTCTCGACAGACACATTGAAACGGGGAAATGGAATCTAATAAGACTTCGAGAGGCTGCAACTCTCATATCAGTCAAAGGGTTTAAAGGCAAGAGCAATAAAGAAGACTCTTCTACTTTGTTCCCAACACACAGAATAGCATGTTATTGGTTGGTTTGTTTGAGATCAGATGTTTGGTATTGCCAAAGCGGGCCGTCATTGGATGTCTTTGGTCATGTCATTAACTCTCCCTCTCTCATTATCTCTCTCTCTCGCCCTCTCTCTCACACAAACACACCGGGCTAAATCGATGCGGTGAATACAGTAGTTGTGAATGCCAAAGTAACTGCAGGCCTCTTGCTGCAACTCTCTAAGTCCTGCCAGGAGTCAATAAAAGCAGAAAAAGCGTGGAACTTTGGCTGACCCTGGCTTTGTTTTCACACAGTGTGACTCACACAAAAGTTCCTCTTGAGAAGAAAAATGGAGAACATTGGTTCCTGCCATCCATCACAAGAAGGCATTTAAGGAATTGCTGGGTGTTTGCTCTCACTTAATTAAAATGCATAGGTGGTTCCTGTGTTCATGTACTTAACCTTGGCTTTTTTTCTCCTCCTCTCTTTTTCTCTTTTCAGTAGTTTGAGGGGGTAGCATGGGGTGTCCACGCACACACACACACACACAGACGCGCAGGGACAAAGATACACACACACCGTGTGAGGGCCAGCCAAGACAGACCCCTTCTCGGTGATTCGCTTCATTAGCATTCTTTACATCTCCCTCCAATACCTCTCCACTGCTGAAGGACATCCACTGGAAACACACACACACACACACACTCTACACACAACCATACTAATACCATCATACAAAAGCAGCCGCATAGAAAACTCAGGCAACACTCATAACCTGGCCCAACACACTGGCAGGGAAAGAGCAGTCTCCCCATGGTGGAGAGGAACAGCTGCCACGTTAAACAAGCCTTGCAGGGCTGTAATGGTCGTCCCCCGGCCTGGAGGGGCTGACCAGATCCCCCTGGCACACGGACAGGCACAGCCACATCCAGGGGCAGGGGCAGACACAGGACCCTGCAGCTAGAGGCTGTGAGCTGGGGCTAGGGTTGGTGCTGGGGTAGAAGTGGAGTGGAGTATGGTTGAGGTTGGCTTGCTAAGAAAATAGATCAGGCTCGATGGTCAGAGTGGAGGTTGATCGTATGGCAGGGGCATGGGTAGGGGCTAGTGTTGGAGTTGGGGCTGAGGCTGGAGCTGGGGCGGGAGTTATTGTTGAGGTTGGGATGGGGGCCGGGGCAGAGGTTGGGGTAGAGTTGTTCATGGTGTTAGATATATGTTAGATAGAGGTGGATTAGAGTGAAGAAGGAAAGAGAGAGAGTCAGAGAGAGAATCAGTCCTCACAGCGGTTGAGCCAGCATGAGAGGAGTTAATGCATAGTACAGCCTCAGCAAAAGAGGCAAAATAGCTCTACAGTAGCCGACTGTAAGAAGAGAGAGAGAGACAGAGAGAAAACAATAAAGAGAGAGGAAGCCCAAAGAGGAGAGAGAGAGAAGAGAGAGGAGAATAGAGATAGAAGAGTAAAGAGAAAGAACAGAGAGTGAGAGAGACAAAAAGAGAGAGAGAAAGAGAGAGAGAGAGAGGGAGAGAGAGAGACAGAGGAGAGAGAGAGAGCTGTAAAGCAAACGACCTCGCGCATCATCATCGTCTGCCGTGAAGCAGAAACACTGGGAGGCAACATGAGAGAGAGAGCGTGTCGGCAACGCATTACTCAGACGGGTCTTTAGTGTCGCGGAAAATGCACTTTCAGACACGTGCCGGCTCCGAAGCCCGTCTCCGCTCCCCTCTGTCTCCTCCCGGCATTGATCGCTTCTAGACAGCAGACAGCGCGACGGATGGCCGCTCCATGCGCACTGATGCTAATTAATAGCCGGTCTGCTTGGGACAAGGTCGCTGGGCCCCAGTCGTCACAATGCAACAAAGCTGACACGTCCACTGGGGACAGACTCGGTCCTGTTCTCTTTAATGTCCATGCGGGTCTTTTGTCCTGCTCTATTACACTGGGAGCCTGCCATTGGCCTCCTTTGTCTCCCTATCACATGAGAGCTTGTTTATTTCCCGGGTGAAGGACAAAGCCATGGAACGTCCCCGGTAAGCGAAGCCATCTGACTGCATACTGTAAAGTCACGAGGCCTGCTTTGCTGCTCTCTCATCCCATTCTTTCCCCAAACCTGACAAAAGCCTCCAGTTAATATCGCTCTTGTCATTTCAGTACATGGCTCAGTGTAGTCGCGTAATCAATGATAACTATTCCTAATAATCCTCCCCTCGCTGACGCATTGTTGTGTTTGAAGTGCGACGTATAGCCAGAGGCTGCACATTGTCCATCTAGCTTTTGTTGCAGACCTTTTTACAAGCTTAGACTAATGTGCTGTATGATCAGCAGACTAATGCATTAGTGTTTTTCTACTTGTCCAGTGCACTCAGTTACCACTGTGATGGAGTAGCGGCCGGAGACCTCTCACCTGTGCCCAGGAGGCTGCAGTTCTCCTGTTAGAATGCAGAGCAGGGGACCGTGGGTGATCGTTAGTTACGTTTCGTCTGATTGGAGGAAGATGGTGGGGGTGTGATTGTGGGCGTCGGCTCTCAAAAAAAAACTGCTCGCATGTCTGCTATTCACAGTGTGGAGGAAATAAAGAGAAACGAGACACTTTTTCTCACTCGCTCTATCTCTCTCTCTCTGTTATTCTTTTCTAAACGAAGGCTTGAAGGTCAGTGCATATGAAACAATCCGTAACAGATGTCACTTAGCAGAATCCTAGTGCACACAATAGACATCTGCTGCTCTCTCTCTCTCTCTCTCTCTCTCTCTCTCTCTCTCTCTCTCTCTCTCTCTCTCTCTCTCTCTCTCTCTCTCTCTCTCTCTCTCTGACTCTCATGCTCCCTCTCTCTCCCTGCATTACAATGTAGGCGGGCGAAAGGGGCTTTTGTTTTTTCGAACTCTCATGTGACATTTCAACATTCACAAAGACAGATCTGTGTCCTCCAGGATTGTCGCTGCTCGCTAAAGAGCCGCGGCAACGCAGAAAGCATTTAGGGGCAGAGCTCTGCTGTCGGTGAGCTCTTCCTGTGCTCCTGTGGTTCCTGTTGTTCTCTTTTGATCTGCTGGATGGCACTGATGTATGCCCCGCATGCCTCCATGCTTATGTCTCAGCCAGGTACCCCTGACAGAAGAGCCTGCCCATCTCTCTAGGGCCGTGTCGAGGAATAACACATGAACAAACAAACGCAACGTTTGCCAGAGCTTGTGATATTGACTGCCAACAAAGCCAAAGCTTAAAGCTTGTGAAGGCAGTGAAGGCAGCCCGACAGGAACGGTGGCGTTTTGAAGGATTTCCTTAATATCAGCAGCACGAAGACATTTAGCATACTGGCTAGACCAAGCCAGTTTGACTGGGCTGTACACTCAGTGGCTGAGGTGGAACCAACCCTGATACTGTAGACAAGACTGCAGACACTGGTGATGAGTGAGAATGGTTCGGCTAATGAGGCTCTGGGCCTGGTGGATCTCGGCTCAGCGAGAAAAGGGGAGAGAAGTGTAGTTAACAGAGGAGAAGGCAGGTTCTGTGATGGCACACCTGGTAATGAGGCTCTCTTAGCACCAGGACACTCTGTTAGACACGGGCACATCAGTAGAGTGATGATGGCTGCCCTGGTAGGAGCCCCCTGGGGGAGCCCCAACACCGTGGAGGGGGGTGGGGGCAGGGCGGGGTGGGGTGGGGTGGGGCAGGGCGGGAGGGGAGTGAGATAAAAGTCTGGTGGCGATGTCTGTTAGCGAGCCCTCTGCAATGCTCCTCCGCCAGCACGGGGGTGTGATTGTGGCGCGGCGTAGCGTGTTATTTGAGGGCAGGATGGGCAGGGCCTGGAGAGGAAGCTGACAGGAAGAGGCCGACAGAGCCCAAAATAACACACCACTTCCTGCTTCCTGCTCCCCGAGCCGTACGACAGCCGGGATTGGACGACAGGGTCACAGAGGAAGACGCCTGAAGACCCGAGCGCAGAGACAGAAACACACACTCAGCAACAACCAGATGTTATCCGAACAACTTTACTGCCATACGGACTGAGAACAGACAGCTTCAGAGAGGAGGCGGGAACGGAAGGAGTAAAACATTGTTTTATCGTGTGACAAAGAGGAAGAAATCAAAGTAATTGAGAGATGAAGAGACAAATATAAAGAAAGAGGGATTGAGGGAGGAAGCCTGCTGTTCTTGTGTTGGGGCAGACACGTAACTACATCCTCCTCCATCTGACAAGCTGCCAATGCATGCACACATTACCCTGTCATTGCATCATGGCATGGTGTATGTATTATCACATATTGCATCAAGCAGAAACAGCGCCGATCAGTAATTAGCACCACACTGATTGAATGTAATAGGGAGGGTAGAGGGTGGATCCCCTATTTCTGTCTCTGAAGACAATATCCTCTTTACTGTTCTGTACTGTATGTAGCTGTGTGAAAAACTCATTGTACAGGTACAATCACAGCCTCATTTAGTCATTTAGCAGACGCTCTTATCCAGAGCGACTTACAGTAAGTACAGGGACATCCTCCCCGTGGCAAGTAGGGTGAAGTGCCTTGCCCAAGGACACAACGTCATTTGGCATGGCCGGGAATGGAACAAGCAACATTCTGATTAATAGCCAGATTCCCTAACCGCTCAGCCACCTTCCTCAACTCACACCTGAACTCTGACTTACTTTCATTTAAAAGTATGTCTATTCCATAAAAGTGGGAGCTAAAGAGGAGAGATGCAAAACAAAATCTAATGAACACTTGAGTTAGCGTCTGACTGCTAGATAAGGCACCAGCCACAGGGAATTGCATGAGTTCTTACATCCATACACTTTTCTTTCCTCTCGCAAAAGCTTTAACCTCTGGGGTCATGGCCAGCCCAGTGCAACCGAACAACCACCAGGCCTCCAGGCTGAGAATACTCTTGTCTATAATTACCAAGCGAGTGTGACTGAGTCTGTTCGTGATGTGTTTCCGTACATACCCAACCCGAGCCTTCCCTTATTTACCCCCATCCAGCCTCCTCTATGGGGCTGTGTGTTGTGTGCTACGGTGTTGCAGAGTTGAGCTCATCAATGTTTCAGGGTGACATTATCACAACTATACTGTGCGATAGCCCCGGGCTACAACTGGAAGAGGTGAACAGTCTCTACTATTATCAAGGATGAAGCTGGAAATTCCATTTCAGTAGCCTCCTGTGTTTCTTGCTGGTGTCTTGCTGGTGTCTTGCATGTGTCTTTATCCCTGTCCACGCCTGCATGTCCTCCTCTTTCCTTTCTTCTCCCCCTCTCTGCTCGGGCCCTGACACTTTCCTCACCCAGCAAAATACGGTCGCCCCGGCGTTTGGCGCCGGAGCCGAAACGGAGATGTGAGCGACTCAGGCACACACCTCCTGACAAGATTAAGACACCTGAATGGATAAAGCGGCACGCGCAGCGGTGGAGCGGGGCTCTTTGGGGTGCGTATGAAATTGCATCGGCGAGCTGATAAACAGAGTTTTTGGCAGGCTCAGAGGTTGCAGGGTGTAATCTCCCAGTAGTGGGATGCGCTCGAGTGCTGGACACAGTGAAATTCGATTAACGCCCACGCGAGGTGCTTCCTCCCCCTCCCGAGGTTCGACACGGGCTCGAAGGCAGACCCCGTCACCCATCAACCCCCCCTGCTATTGGCTAATGACAAACCCACAGATTCATGGCAGGAGAACCATCTGGTAGCGACAAGGCTTTGAGAACAATCTCAACGTTGCCAAAGAGCTGGGGTTTGTTGGGTAAGATGTGTGTCCTTTGGTGGGCGTGTATGCGTGTGAGGCGCAAATACACAAACGTGTAGACGTATTTCATTTTGGTTATTACAGTATGACAAACAGAGCTTGCAAAAGGGCATACACACACAAATTACACATGCAGAGACACACACAAACACACACACACACACACACACAAAGGTTCTCTCAGAAGATTACTTGGAGAACATTCATCAGGGGGTGGAACACCGCTTATTTAGCTTTGTGGAAGTACCATGTGATTGCTCACTGTGACAGCTCTAAATTTAACTCCCCTCTGAATCTCAGCTCTGGTGGTGAGGAGGAAGAGCTGATGCACTCAACCTCTCCCCCAGTCTTCTCTATCACCTTAACTCCTCCCTCAGTTTCCTCCTTATACACTCACCCCTCTATCTTGCTCCTCTTAGAAACAACTATGTTTACTATAAAACCTTCAGGAGAGAATGGACTCTCGCCAACACAAATCATCCAGACTTTCTTCAGATTATGAATGAGGTAAATGTCTGAATATTCAAACGGTTCTTTGTATAACATTAGAGAACGTATACATACCGATATCTCTCTTTACAGACACTAGCCACATCTCACACACATCACATCACAAGGTTCAGAAGTTATCCGCCTCAGACTCACTATGGCAAAAAATAAATATTCTCTCAATTAGGCGTTTGTCAGTAAAACATGCCTGGTGTTAACCGCTCGGAGCAATTTGAGATAAGGCAGCAGAGTGGTGAGGTGAATCCAGCTAATAAATGACTAAAGCTGGTGGAACGGGTTTGTAGCTGAAGATAAAAACTTACCTGGGAAATGTATTTCTCCTGGGACAAGCCCAATCTAATTATTAGAGTTGATGGGGGGGTGAGTGGGTGGGGTGGGGTGATTTGAAATGGCAAAAAGTCAAAAAGGTACATTGAATATGTATGTTAACCCCCTTACACACACACACACACACACACACACACTGACTGCTCACAGACACGTTGTAGGAATCCTATGGGCTCGTGATGGAGGGATTTGAAGAAGGCATTGTCTCAAGTTTAATATCTCCTCCAGGGCATGGCAGTAAACATGATGGGTTGTGTGATGTAGAAACAGACCTGTCTGCAGCAGATTAACAACAAGCTTGCCCCCCCCCCCCCCCCCCCCCCCCCTCCCCGCACTTGGTTCATGCGAATAAACAGGAGTTTAAAGGACTGAGGAAACTGGCTGACTCACTGAGAGATTCAGTCAGTTTGTTTTTGAAAGGTAGATGAAATATCACAGATCTGACTTCAATGCTGTCGTTTTGTGTGTGTGTGTGTTTGTGTGTGTGTGTTTGTGCACCCCATGAAGTTCACACACACACAGATCAAAAGGCTGTGGAGACAGAAGGGGACAGAGAGTCGAAATTTTTAAAAATCCCAACAGCTCCCACAGGGAGAGACAGACAGGTGGAAAAGGGGAAAGACAGATAGACAGATGGAGTGGGTGAAAGAGAGAGCGAGAGATAAAAAAAGAGAGAAATACAGAGAGAGAGAGAGAGATAGAGCACAAAAGAGTGAGTAAATGATTGTGAGCATTCTGAAAGACAAGCGAAATCCAGCTACTTTGATCAAAAGGTGACGGCGTGTCAAATGTTTACAACAGGGGCTCTCCTCCCTGCCTGCCTGTCTGCTTCCTATTCCCTGCATGTCACCATGGCCTCCCCTTCATTCTCTCTCGCAACCATGGAACGTCAACTTGGTTACGCTTGTGTGTGTCTGTGTGCATGCATTCCTTAGTACAGTATATGCTTGCTTGTGTTGAATGACTTACTGACTGACTGTGTGTCAAGTCGGCCTTCCCACCTGCTGCTCCTGTAGTCCAAGTGACTCAGCGTGTGTGTGTGTGAGAGTGAGTGAGTGAGAGACAGAGAGACAAAGAGAGAGAGAGGGAGAGAGAGAGAGAGAGAGAGAGTGTGTGTGTGTAACTATAACTGAGTCAATCTGACAAGCCTACAGACAGAATTCTCCAGTATGGTCTGGCACCACGACTTGACACTCACAGACTGGGAGACGGCCTTCACAGGTCTGGTTAGAATGACACTCTGGCATGATGTCCTTCTGCCCTGTCGTGCTCTGACAGCAGGGCCTGACAGCAGGGCGCTCGGCGTTGAAGAGTCATATGTGCACCTCCCACAGTTAAGTAGCATCCAAACTAGAAATATCATCAACATACCGCAGAGTATCAGGTAACACCTTCATGTATTCTAGATGTAAGTGTGCGCTGACAGAAACCTCCACAGAACCCATGCTGGGGAAATACTGGAGAGACTTGATGTGAAAAGTTTTCTGGACTTTTCTCAAGTTGGAATTGTGAAGCTACAGTGGGTGTTAAGGGTATAGTGGTTTATGAAGTGTATAGGCCTCAGCCTAGATATGGTCAAAGACTGTGATGGTATCCATATATTGGGTTTTGGGTTCATTTACATAGCATTGGACTCACCTCTATTTTCAATCTTTAGTTTTGGCTCATCTTGGCCCAGATCTGCATCTAAATCAGTCAATCAGTCACCATCTCTCACTCTGTCTCTCAGTCTCTCTGCCCCCCCCTCCCTCCACCCTCCATGTCTCTCTCGGCGGCACAGAGAGAATGACATCTCATTTCAATTTAAACAGATTGACACCAGGCCATATTTCACCTTATGTTATTCTCTCATCCTTGAGAGAACCATTAAAGGAGAGATAAAAATGAGATGATGAATTTACTGGACCTGATGGAGAGTGGTTTGTCCCCTATTCTGTTCCCATCACCACTGACTGACCACGGAAATGATGATATATTCACCCCCCCCCACACTCCCGCCCCGCTTCACCCCCCGCACACAACACCCTCATGGTACATTCCAATAAACCTACGCTCAATCTACACATTATCGAAAAACCAGGGTTATTACATTACAATGGAGTCAGTGAGTTCTGAAAGTTACATTTGAGATGGAATCAATGGGTACATGATAAATGACTACAGAATAAATTATATACTTAACCTCGGTGGCTCCATTCAACAATAAAAAGATGAGAGGAAAAAAAAAAACTAAAAGAACGCTCAGGGAAATCAATATGTTTTCAGTTGAGAGCATTAGCGGAAGGCTAGCTCTCTCTTTTCCACACTGGAAGGTGAGCAATTACACCTCCGCTCTCAGTTATGACACTACAGATCAGAGATGATTACTCTTCTGACCACACGTGTAATCAAAACCTACTGCGTTGTGAATAGCGCCCCCGTCAATGTACAGAGCCATCAACAACTGAAGAGATGCTCTCACCAACCGTCTCTGGAGGAGGGGATCCCTCTCTGAATTGCTCCTCCGAAGGTCTCTTCCATTTTTTCTCCCATTGGGAGTTTTTTCTGGGAGTTTCTCCTTGTCTTCCTTGAGGGTTTAGGTTGGTTGAGGGGCAGTTCTATGGGCGTATGTGAGCCCTCTGTGACATGCTTGCGTGTAAAAAGGGCTATACAAATACATTGGATCTGATTTGATTTTGGTCAGTATGGCGACCAGACAGACGCTCCTCTGACGACGACAGGGAGACTAGAGGGACCTTGATGAGAGCGAGCTCTCCCTCTTCTCTTAATCTATTCATGTCCTTCCTTCCCCTCCCTGTCTCTCTCTCTCCCTTCCTCTCTCACCCCTCTCCTATTACTGGGTTAAGGGGCACACACACACACACATTCCTTCCCACAAACCACGAGGGATGTCTAAATCACAGTGCTACTGCACACTGTGTGCATCCTTCACTCCCCCCCCCACTTCCAATCGCCCCTCTGCCCGCCACGCTGTGAAACAGCACACAAACAAGTGGAGGAGTCTCTGGGACTCCTCCACATCCACAGGTCGGCCCACCTGAGGGCCGGCCTCCATGTCAATTAGCTCGGCGCTCTCCGCAGCGCGCTCCTCTCTCTCTCTCCGCTCACGATAGAGTGTCTCCGAGGAGGGGGGGTGGAAGGGGGGTGGGAAGGTGTTCGGGGAGTGGAGTGAGAAAGAGGACGAGGGGACAACCTTTCTCAATCTCCATTAGGAGCAGGGAGGAAAGCGGATGAGTTGATAGGGGAAAAAGGGGGAGAGAGACAAAGAAGGAAAGAGAAAGGAGAAAGAGGTGGAAGGTGAAAGAGAGAGAGAGGGAGAGAAAAAGGGGAGGGATGGGGGAGGGAGAGAGGGTGAAATATGTTTTTATAATAAAGCAGGATAGGCTGTAGTGAAATTGCCCTGTAAATCAACTCCTGCACACCATTTTGTTTGCTAAATGCAGATAAACAAACCGGCTCTGAGACTTGTTACTTGTTAGTATGATTGATGAGCAGCTTGTGCAGGTACCAACCCTTGCATAAACAAGCACATGCACATGTTTACACACACACACACACACACATACAGTACACAGGTGTATACCTAGACACAAACTCACAAAATTACACATCCACACAGTGTGTACCTCAAGGGGACCTTGTGCATCTATATTGGCTGCTACACTGTGTGTGTGTGTGTGTGTGTGTGTGTGTGTGTGTGTGTGTGTGTGTGTGTGTGTGTGTGGAGGGGGGGGGTGGGGGGGGGGGGAGTGTTAAGCACCACTTCTAATGACTGTTAACAAGTACCTTCGCTCACACATCCACCAGGACACTGGAGTTACATAACTACAGAGATATCTCACGGATCCTTGAGATAACTGTTCCCCATCTTGATTCTCC
>NC_061068.1:4670735-4743022 GCF_021917145.1 Hypomesus transpacificus | reverse complement strand
GATACGAGACGTGATGATACTTCACGTGATTCCTTGTTCTTTTCTCTCTCTAATCCTCTCTTTTTGTGTGCGTGTACGCACGTGTGCTACATGCATAGGGTTGCAACGTTTACATCTATAGTTGATTGTGTGGGCCCTTGTGTGTGTGTGTGTGTGTGTGTGTGTGTGTGTGTGTGTGTTTGTGCGTATAAATGTGCATGGGTGTCTGTTTGTGCGTGTGAATGACCTGCATGAGTGCATTCATTTTTTTGCAAGAGCTTGTTCAGTGCTGACCTGTGGATGGGCCCGTTAACAGAGAGCCAATCAGAGCCCCGCCACAAGGCCCCAGTCTTAATGCAACTTGATTTCCATAATGACTGGGCAGCTCGTCACTATTGATTATGGTTTCCAAGTAGTTCCAGAAATCAATTGGATTAGATTGAGCAAACTTCCGGAGATTATGCAGATTGGAAGAAAAGAGGGGAAAACAAAAGAAAGGAGAGAAGAGAGGAAGAGAAACGGCTGCTCGGGCAAGAGTACTAGAAGAGAACAAGCATATCCTGATTGAGTGTGTCGAGTGGAGTGTGTGAGTGTATTTGTGTGTATTGAACCCTATCCACTCAGTCCTCCCTCATCTCTCAGTATGCTCAGTGGCTACCACACCCTCCAGGACTGAACAGGCAGGGAATGGGACTGAGTATCAAACAATGAAGAGCCTTTAGTCAAATACCCTCATCCAACTGAGCATCCAGGATCCATGACAAGAATAGTCGACAGGCGCCCTCGTAATCCACACAAACAGTGTTGTCTCAACAGCTACTTGAGTCAGAGCCTGCAGTATGTGTCACCGATGCAGAAGCCTATGCATCGTATGTGCGTGTGCGTGCGTGTGTGAGAGGAAAGAGAGACAGGGAGAGAGAGACAGAGAGAGAGAGAGAGAGACAGAGAGAGAGAGAGAGAGAGAGAGAGAGAGAGAGAGAGAGAGAGAGAGAGAGAGAGAGAGAGAGAGAGAGAGAGAGAGAGAGAGAGCAAGAGAGACTGAGTGAGTGTGATATTGCCCCACTGTTTTCACATGAGGGGGCCGAGTGCGTCTCTGACATGTGTTGTGAAACTAGCGCTGCGGGGCTAACACTCCGCCCCCCTTCACCAGCTGAAGAGGAGGATGCGGGGGGTCAGAGGAGGAAGGGTGAGAAGGACGAAGGATGGAGGGGGGTGTTGGGGGGGCAGAATGGGATCGAAAGGGGAGGACAGAAACAGGAAGAGGGTGATAGGAGAGATGCAGCAGATGGTAGGAGAGGAAGGGAAGTGCAAACTCTTTCAAACACTTCCTGTGGCCAACTGGAGGAACCGTGGCGAGGGATGGGCAGCGTAGCAGCAAGCCGTGACAGCAAACAGGACGGGGGGATATAAGCCAAATCGATGGTCAACGTTGTCGTACATGGAGCCTGTACTACTACTGTTAGACATGGAAACGTGTCCTTGTGTTTTCAATAGGAGCGACCTGTGTTGACGTATTTTGCCCTGTTTTGCCCGTGTTTCTTTGGGATTCAAGAAGCATAGTCAGACAGACTAAGGACAACCTATGTGTGTTTTAAATGGACTGTGAGCCAGTCTGCAGACCCAGATGTCACGGTCACAGATACAAGGCTGCCGTAAAAGGAATATGTCACCGTGCATGCGTGTGTGTGTGTGTGTGTGTGTGCGTCTGTGAGTGCCTTTGTGCGTGCAGCCGTGCATGTCTGTGTGTGTGTGTGTGTGTGTGCGTGCGTGTGTGAAGGGCATAGAGAAATGAGTGTGGGAGCAGAGGAGGATGGGTGCGAGGGGGGAAACGGACAGACAGGATAGAAACAACAAGACTGTTTACTGCTCTGTGTCCTCTGCTATAAAACAGAGAGGAACACAAGGCTGCCATTTACAACACTGCCAACAAGGCCCTGACTTATTCCTCTGCTTCCTCTCCCCCTATAGTCCCTCTGTCTCTGTCTGTCTCCGTCTCTCTCTTTGTCTCTGCTTCATCTACCCTCAATTCCCCGTCCCCTGATCCACCTTCTTTATCCCCTCCCTCCCTCTCTCCCTCCCCCTTACATCATATTTCAATCCTTCCTGTACCCTTCCTCTCACCCTTCATCCTCTCTCTCATTTTCTATTGTCCCTCGCCCAGGATGACATCATCCTTCCATCCCTCCCTCATTTCCAGGGCTGGAGGTGTGAGCTGGTCCCTCTCTGTGTGTGTGTGTGTGTGTGTGTAGGGGGTGGTGGTGGGGGTTGTTCTCTAGCTGAGGCCTTTTCCACTGGTGAATGACAACACTCCTCAGCCAGGTTACGTACACTTACAGCAGTGACTGAGGCCTGGGAGTGAATGCAGATCAAACTGTGGATCCAGCTCGTTCTGACAGAGCCACGCATGATTTAGGTTCTCAGAGGCAGGGAGGCAGAACCTTTATGATAAATAGAACTGCTGCATGTGATTTAGAACCAGGGTTCTATTTTTCATACTGCCTATTTATGTAGAATTTGTTTCCAACCCTCACTAACAAACTTGCAGCCCACCCAGAAATAGAATCCCCAGGAAAGCAGGAGATATTTCATAAGATATATTTAATATCGGGACTTTATGTAGGGTAGGCTATGTGGGAGGTTTATGGCGATCTGAACTGTCACCAGTGGAAATTGACAACGTGTACTGTAGACCATGTGTAGGTCTAACGCAAATCCGTGGAAACAGACGTAGTCACACACAAACACACGTAAACAATGCTCCTTCTCGCCCCCCCCAGGAATACACACCTCTTCCACATCCCCATGGGGGAACACATTCCTTTTCACAGCAAAGAGGAAGGCTCCACCTCTTCACAAACACACACCTTCTCAGACATCTCCACAGGCACTTCCACGCAGCCTTTCAGATACAAAACACACAGAACACAAGCCCTCCCACACACAAACACAACGAACAAGAGATGAGGTGTAGCGGCATTCAGCTAGAAGTTGAGATGTCCTTTGTGCATAGTCCTGGAGCTAGACCCCCTGCCCTTGACCCTGACCGCCCAGGGAGAAGACACAAAGACACACCAAACCCCTCCATGCTAAGTGATGCAATCTCAGTCGAATTCCCCTTCAAATGACTGCTTCTCGGAAGGAAATCTAATTTTCTCTGTCTACAGTAAGTCTCTCCCACCCTCAGAGAGTGTGTGTGTGTGTACAAAAAAAACCTATGCAACCTATTGAATAAAAATAAGAAGATGTGTTAATATTTTGAGGTACTGCTTACTGACTTATAATAAACTAAGCTTATAATTGCTGACACATCAGAGGTAAAAACAAGATATATAGATCATATTACTTAACTTGAGTTTCAAGTACAAATATGCTAACCACACAAAAAGAACTAAGTGGAATCCACTAGGTCCTTTTAAACCTGCAGAAACCTAAGGAGAGGATAATTACCTCTGAGACAAATGAACCACAACAAAGCATGCATGGGAAGGTTATAAAACATTGATACCCCAACACTACACCCTACCCCCACCCCCCCCACCCCCCCCCCCCCCACACACACACACACATCCCCTTTGCACCCTGTGAGTGTTCCAGGGTGGAAAAGTCCACCTCTGCCAGTACTCAATATATGGCTGAAGGTTTATTGAAATGGTCGTTATGGAGATGCCATGGAGGTCAGATCAGTGCTGCACAGCTGTCAATACTGTAACCAGGAGCCTGCTCTAGCCCTGCTACTGCTGCTGAGAAAGTCACCTTGACGTACACAGCACACATCTTTATCTCTCTCTCTCTCACACACACACACACACACACACTAACACACTGTACAAAAACAACACACATCATGGGGAGGGTATAGTTCAGTGGAAGACTGCCCTGCATCAAGACGTGCATGTACACGGCTTTGAATAAAAGTGTCTGTAAAAGAAAAAACATGATTATTATTCTCATCATCATCTCACCTCCCAGTCTGTTTGACCTGCAAGGCTGCAGGCCAGGCAACGCGGGATCAACCGGATGGCTGGACCCACAGCTTCCTGAGGGTTGAGGTTCCGAAGCTCCCTCCATGATCTCCAACCATGAGGGAGCTGAAAGAGGTCTGACCAGGACTCAGAGTCTGACCAGAACCCAGAGTCTGACCAGGACCCAGAGTCTGACCAGGACCCAGAGTCTGACCAGGACCCAGAGTCTGACCAGGACTCAGAGTCTGACCAGGACCCAGAGTCTGAACAGGACTAAGAGTCTGACCAGGACTCAGAGTCTTTAGTCATCAGTTGAAGGCCAAACCATACAGAGAGTCAAATTAGCTATTGATAAACAGATGCATCGTTAATCCAACACATGCTGTATGGAGGCTTAGTGTGTTTATTCTAACCCATCTACCCCCACCCATGCACGTCGCATATACATGAACACACACACACACACACAGACACACACACACAGACCCACACACTAATCTCTCCTGCTGAGCTCTAATCAGGTCAGGAAGTGAACAGAGAGCCAACGTGTGCCATCACCAGGGCGACGGGAGTTCGCCAGCGGGTCAGGCTTCAGAAGAACTCCGGGGGAGAAGAAGGACGAGAGTGGAGGAGAAGAGGAAGATAGTGAGAAAGAAGTAGAGAAAGGGAGAGACAGCCATTGAAGTGTGGAACAGACTTGCTGCATTGCACGGTCTCGCCCCTATCTACTTAGCACATGCCACATTCCGAGCCGTTCTCCATAGAATTCCTTTTTCTCTGTCAACAGTTTCCATGTGTTTAAGCGGGTGGGGGGTGGGTGGGGGGGTTAAATACCCTTGGTAAGAGCACACCGGCATCATCCCATGAGGGGATTTGGTCCAACACCAGCAGTCCCTTGTGAGGAAAGAGTCGCCCAGTGCTCCCCTCCCCCTTCTCTCCCCCTGCCTCCCCCCTACTCTCCCCCTGCCTCCCCCCTGCTCTCCCCCTGCCTCCCCCCTGCTCTCCCCCTCTGCCTCCCCCCTGCTCTCCCCCACTATATCCCAGTTTTAAAAGGGGGGCCTGTCGTCCCCTGACAGTAACCACCCACCCTTCCCTACACCCACCCCACCAGGCACTACTGTCCATCAGTCTAGCGGAGCCCACCTCAGCCCAGGGGATTGTCTCTCATTAAGTCAGTTGGAGGGAACTCTCCTCCCAGCTAGGCTGTACCCCTGAGGTATGCAGATATAGACATAGTTCAAAAGCAGCAGGCTGGAGGGGCATAACTTCCATCTTCAACCCGCCTATGGATGTCCATGAAGTCTCGCCCTCACCTGCACTCATCACTCTGTCATACGGCAGACAGTAACAGCTATGAATGTAAGTCAGACAAAGCCAACAATTATTTCTTCCCCTATCACTCTCCAATAAGACTGATGTAGTAAAAAAAATATATATATATTAATTTGCTTCATTTTCTGTACAATACATGGATTCTACTGGAAGGGTTGATGGACCGTTTCTAACAGAAAGGCAGGCAAGGTGTTCTATTGCTGATATCTGGACAGTGTCTCCCAGTCTTCCACCTGACCTTATTCACAGACAGAAAGCTCCTGTGGTCGTATATTCAGATCATTACAGCTGACCCTCACAACCTTTTACCCACAGTCAGACCCGGAAAAAGACGCTCAAGGCTAACCTCCCGACCTTGGTCAAATCTGAGCCCATGACCTCCTGACCCTTTCTCTGTAACTATCTGAAATACAGCGTTGCAGAGAACTGTTTATTATATTTGACTCTGATACGGTGGTAGCACTGTGAATCATTATTCAAACTGGGCCTATCTGGATGGGAAGCTGTTTTATTGTGTCCTTCTTTTCTGGGAGATAAGCAGGGCTAGCAACAAACCCTGATTGATTTTTGCAGGTGACATTGCTGAGTGACAAGATGCACTGGCTGTGATTAAATTGATACGACTGCTACCACAATGTTGAAGGTCAATAGGATATGAAAAACAGCAGTTATAAAACCTGTATCTTAAGAGCTCTGGACAAAAGCAAGTAATCCTCGTGTGACTTGAGTGTTATTATGTGTCTTTTTTATCTTGTGTTATTTGACCCGCTGTACAAAGCAACGCGGTCCACTTCATACTACCAAGGGCCTATCTCTTCCAGCCATCTGACAACCACACACAGTCTAATTGGCATATTAGCTCCTCTATTAGCTGGGTGTGGGTCCTGCAGCTCTCAGTGACACACAGTCTGACTGAATGGACGGTGAGGGGGGCGTGGTCAGGGCTGTGGAGCAAAAGAGGCCACCCAGCTCTGCGCCATTAGCCAATTAAAACAATCGTGACTAAGCCGGCGCTAACGAGGGCGATCAGTCAGATGTGCATTAAGCTGGTCTTATTATTGCGGCCTGGTTTCCCGCCTCTCCTCCTCGTTCAAGCGTCTCGTTGTCTACGGAGCGTGTGCTCCATGAAGAAGGGTCCGGGGCAGTTTGTCAAAGAGGGTTACAGTCTATTTGGAACCATGTGTCGGACGGGTCTAGATGAAGGAGAAATCCATAGCGCATGCATTAGTCAGCCATATTGGAGATTTATGCTTTGGTGGGGGGAGAGATGGGCGTGCGGACCACGCTGGGTGTGGCTGTTGGGAGAAGGGCGCCGTTCCCTCCTCCGACTATTAGGAGGAGTTATTGCCGGCAGGAACAGAACTCTCCCTCAGTCCTTCATCGATTCTGGATCATTTTGCGGCGTGTATTTCACAGGGTGATCACAGTGATGGATACAACTGCCCCAGACTGGAACAGGACAGGAACAAGACAGGAACAGGACAAAGTTAAAACTGAGAAGGGAAGGGGAGGGTGAGTGGAGGAGAGAAGGAAGGCGAGAGAAAGAAAACAAATCGGGGGATAGAGAAAGCGTGTGAGTCAAAGAGAGAGGTGAAGAGGGAGACTGAGCCAAACGAGAAGAGAGCTTATTTTGGTGTGGACAGAGGTGTTTGTCTGGTGCATTCGCAAAGCCCCATCTCTCCCGGTCGCCTTTCATTGGTGGATCAATACACTCACTAAGTGCTGTCTGACAAAAGGCATATTCCACATTTAAATTCACTTCAGACAGAGGCGTCTGCAACCTTATCCCCTCATTACCCCTCTCCCCTGTGAGCATCCCAAGTGCCATTTCTCACAGCTAGGAGGGAGAGAACCAGAGCCAACATGGACGAGACCGAGCTCTCTAATGGGTATGGAGGATCATGTACGAAGAAGAACAAGATCTACATATTTACACATGCATTCATACGATGATTCACACGACAAGCATTTACTGTAGCAGTCTGACAGAACAGCATGTGAACAGACAGATAGTTAACACCAGACATTCGCACAGTTGAAATGTCAAGATGTCCTGTTCCTGGCGCTCCTTCCAGATCCTCACGTCCCAGAAGTTAGCAGCCGTCTGGTAGGTGCCAGAGGCTCATAGTGCATCTGAGGTCAGCATCTTCCTTACCAGGAACTAACAGGGAGATTGTCCAAACGAGATCTTGGACAGGGCTATGGAATTGTTGGTGAGAGTGTAAGCAGGGCCTCGTGGAGCTAAATCATTTGGGGGAGATTTTTTAGATCAGTCACTGAAGGATAAATACGTCAGGCGAAAAACCCACACACAAAACCCACACACGCATTTCAACACAGAAACATTTTGAACGGCCTGACTACATGCTACACATTTTTGAGAAGCCTCTTTTCTTTTGCCAGACCCAAAAAACATTCCCATCCAGATATCTCCCCCCCCCCCCCCTCCTTCGTCCTGCTAGTTTACCCCTCTCCCAGTCTCCCACGTCCCTCCCTTCAGCGGCTTCCAACGTCAGCCCGTCTTTGATGTTATTTTGGGATCAATACTTCATGGGAGCCCGTGAGCATATATCACGCTTCAGGAGGGAACTATGAACTAGATTTAAGGATGGGTTTTATATAAAACAGAGGCGCAGGCTGTCACAGGCCCAGACCTAAAGACAAGCTGATTTACAGACCATCTAAAGCCGTTTTCTAGCTAGCAGAATCCCACTAGATAGATCCGATATGAAACATGTAAGATGTATACATTGGTATGATCGGGAGTACAAACCATACAGTATTAGTGCAACCAGTATTTAACACCAGTAGTGACACTAGAAAAGACAGTTTGTGGCCTAAACTACTGCTTGTAAAATGTCCTTGACTGCATTCACCGACACATCCATGCATATTTCATCACACACACAATCTATTTATTTCTCAGTGACAGCCCACACATTGTGATTTCACCTCGGCCCAGAGTCTCCCAGTTTCTCTTTGCCAGCTACATCTCCATCAGCGTTTGTATTCGTGTCAAACTATGGGAGTTCTCCACCGCCCCCATGAATAGCCATTACAAATCAATTTTGGCTGCGTCATTATCAGTTCACACTGGCCCCAAAATCCCATTTCACCCCTTCTGCAAACTCAAACCCCATCAGCAGGACATACGTCCTAACCCCACCAAGCCAACACATTCCACATCCCTATTAGAGGAAAGGGAAGAAAAAGAAAAAAAACTGAAATCAACTGTGTATACCAAGACACACAGGTTCCAATAGGATGAGTTGTATAATGTGATCATTTTATAAACCCCCACCACCATTTCAGACCATTGCTGCCTCACCTCCACCACAACCTCTGGCTGCTAGCGTCAGCGTATAGGCTTCCTTCTTATGATCTGACCCCAAACCATTTATGCAATCGGCACCACATCTCCGCTCTGCCACCCTCGCCTGTCCCCCCGTGTCCCCTTCTGAGTGTTCCATCCAGGGGGCTGCTCCGTAACCACGATGACGCCCAATTAAAGAGATTAGACTGGGAGTGACTCACAGCGATAACGAGTCTGACCTACTACTAATGTGCTCCGCCCAACCCGTTTCATCCGGCTCAGATCCATTATACTTAGCCTCTTTGTTCACTTCTACAACCTGTCACTTCCCAATGAATGTCATCCTTTGTTGAAACAAGTCGTTCCTTTTAACAAACTGAAAGGGAAATGGCCCAAATCTGACACGGAAAGGGGAAAGATCCTCCATTACCCTCACAGTGCACTATCTCAATTAATTTGTTCTCTTATCACTTGGGAAACCTAAACAATAGAATGAGTACTCAGTATTGTATTCTGGCATAGCAGTGTTAATGCAAGAATAATATCTGTCTATCAAGCTAATAGCTTCTAGCCCAGCCCACTATAAGGGAGAATACATACTATTTGGAAGCTGACATATGTTAGGATAGTGTCAGCTATAACATCTTTGTCAATGCCAAAGTGAAAACTTTCAGTTTAAACACTGAAGTAACTTTGTTACTTTCAGTATGTTGGGTTTAATAATTATAAATCCAATGAGGCTGGATGTTTGTGTGCTGGGCGGGGTGTAAAGTACTGATGAACAGGGACCAGAGTTTACAATTAGTAAAGTGTAATCTTATTTTAGTGTTACTGACTGCTTTTTAATTGTCCTTGGATATCAACTGTCAGTACTGAAACGTCAGACAGATCTAGCAGCAGTGAACGCTTCGTCCTCTGTCTCTGAGCAAACATGGCTGCATGGCCAGTTATGGTGTAAGAGGCCAGTTGGAACTGGCTACTTTATGTTCCTCCTTCCTTCTTCTTCCACTTAGTCACGTGACCACATCGTCTGGTTCCAAGCCCAAAGGAAAGCCCCTATCTGCAGGCTCCACTCTGTTGCTAGGCTCCGCCGTCTGCCCTTAGACCAGCTTCAATCACACATCACAACAACAGGGATCCTTTCAAACGTCTCCAAAGGGCTCCGTTCCGCCAGTCTCTGGAAGACCAAGAGATCCAAGACCAAGGTGGGGTCAAGTTGATAAGGCACTCGGTAGATGGTGGAGAAGATGCCATGCCAGGCACAGGGGCTCCAACTTCTGATCTGATCATAAAGTCTAGGTGCCCAGCACATGATCCAGACACACAGACACACAGACACACACACGCACACAAACACACACACACCAAGTTAACGCCCAAACTGTTATGTGTCTAACTCCTATAAAGTTTCCCACTGTGAGGCGAAAGATCCAACGCTCTATCAGCTGCATACATGACCATCCCACGGCGCCAGAGTCAAATGCAGAAAAAAAATATATAATGAAAAAACCAAGATAAAGACGATAAGCCCGAAACGGCCACAGCAGTCTCATGAACAGAGTGCACAATCCAGCAGAGACAAGCAGCTTAAAGATGGCATTTGTCTTTTCAGATTGATAACTGTGTCTCTGGCCGTTCAGCTTACACTGGGCTGGCTTGGGGAGATTAGGAAGGGAAAATGAAAAAGCCTATCATGCCAGCAAACAGACAAATATAGTGTGTCTATCAGTGTCCTGAATCCTGGACTAGATGCATTCCCTGAAGATTACTGATACAAACTACATAACATAGGGTGGGGAAAAAACCCTAATCCCCAAATAAAACACACGCAGGGACCAGGAATCCTCTAGTCCTTAAAACTCAAGAACATCTACTGTCATACAAACAACAGACACTCATATACATTGAGAAGTTTAGACAAAAGTATGTTACAAAACAGCATGCAGTAATGAAAATTTGATGAATACAAGCACAGGCTTCTTTTGTTCATGATGAAGCGTGTCTTGCAAATGGCACTCAAAAGGAGTGAGTGTTGAACGTCTATAAAACACATCTTCTGATTTAAGACTGTATATTCATGATGTATTGTCTGAAGTGTCTGTAGCTAAGCATGGCCCTGGGTTTAGACAACTGCCGGTAGTGTTAAGTGAAACAGAGTGAACTGGTTAGTGGAACATTCTCCAAGCAACATCCATATTATAGATGGGCTGGAGGGAATACTTTGAAGTGCCTTCATTCATATTATTCCAACTGTAATATCACTGCTTGGTTCTTAAGACTTCCAACAATGACATTGCCCCTTTGCTAAAAGCTGTTCTGATGGTGCAAACTGGGGGAGTGCTAGCGCAGAAAGACGGCGTGATGCATTGGGCAAAGATATTCGTGGGTTAATCGACTAGACAGCCATTCGGTCATTTTGCCCTTGGTCAACTTTGATTTGTTTGTCCCAAATGGTCTCCCATCATTCTGCAGCTGTTGTTGTTGTTAGGACAAGTTCAGTTACAGTACACACAAAATGTTCTGATGGGATAGATGATCAGATTGGTATGTCTGCCAGGCAAACTCCAACGTTTTCAAATGAATCTCTGAATCTCTACATTATGTGTTTGGAGTTTTCTTTCCCCGAACGGTGTTCCTCCTCTATAATAGGGTCATAGTTGTGGCTCTGTGTTGCAGGGAGCATTCAGAGTCTTATATTATCATTTGACTGCTCGACCTGGAGCGGAAATCAGATGATATTTTGTTACCAGCCATCTGCTGTGTGGACAAAACACTGAACCTGCGACACAAGGGAACAAAGCTTTGGTGCGTTTCCCTGAAATGCCTGATTGAATGATTCTCCCACTCTGTACCTCAATAAAAACATGGTAAACATCTTACGTCATCTGTTCCTACACTCTGCTTGAATATGAATGGATTTAACACACTGAATCCTATCCTATTTTGACAATGGGGGAAACAAGGCATATATTGTGTGCAAGAAATCAGACCCAGCAGTCCTAATGGCGATGTGCGGCAAAAGAAACAAGCCAACTACATGAAAAGACTGCTGTGCCCCGACTTAGAATTGCAAATCTATAAATATTTGAATTTTGATGAGATGGGGAGGGGTGTGAAAGAGGTTTAGAGGCAAGGACTTTGTGTGCGTGACTGCGGAGAGGCAGAAAGCAAGGGGTCTGTCTCTCTGTGTGTTTCTGGTGGTTTTGGGTAATAAGCCCTGCAGTCATAGCATAGCAGGGCTGGAGCCAGGGTCCCTCTTTAATGGTAATTACATTTTCCTTTTGAAATGCTCGTCCGACGCCTGTCAGCATGCTGTCATCACGAAGATCTTCAGAGTGACACTGCCTGAGAGGCTTTGCATTGGCTGAGCACCAGAGACTGTGGCCTGGCAGGCACGAGAGAGGGACAGCAGAGGAGGGGGAATGAGGATGAAGAGGTTGTGAGAGAGGAAGAGAGTGAATGAAGGAGTGAAGGATCTACTGCTCTACCACAGACACAGAACATTGTGGCAATGAGACTCAACATTGTGTTTTTTTATTTTACAATTAAATAAATACATCTTAACCAAGTGTGTAAGCCTTGATGTAAGTAAATATGATGCCACAGTAATAGTTCATAATTTCTACTCACTGTATAAGACCTAAATATACCCCCAAAAAGAATGATTGCTGATTATCAAGGCTCCCTTTAAGACAGAGTAACGTCATGTGCTGTTGAGTGATTCAGACAGCTGCTTTAGGAGCAAATCATTTTTACTGGGTGACAAATTTCTATGTTAAACCTTTTTCTGTCAATAAACTGGATTACATCTCTTGTCATTTGCATCAGACTGACATTGCTGTGACTACAGCTTGTTTGTGGCTTGCTCTGACATTCAGAAAGAATGCCACTACAAAGGGTGTAGCTCATTTGCCTGCAAGACAAACTCATGTTGATTTGATTCAATGTTTGTGACAGAAGAAAAGTATTCAAAAGCTTGAATAAGGCAGGACCGGAGTCCACTTTAAGGAAAGGTGGGAACCCGAGTGCACGTTCCTTCCGTCTCCACAGAGTGTGCCTCAGTGTGGCACCTAGAAAGCACTCTAGGAGCGTCAGGCTTGGCCGGTTTCCATTCGATTTCCCCTGCGGGTCATCCATCGGCCCAGGGACGGGCGAGAGAGAGAGCCCAGCCCCGAGGTGATTAAGGGAAGAAAGATGGCTGCAGATCCGGTGTAAATCCAGAGGGGTTTCAGGTGGAACACAGGCGCTTGTCCACCGATGAGGAATGGGAACAGGCCTGGCCCAAACCTGCCTCCACTTGCTGCTTTTAAGCCCAGTACCCTTTTACAGTACAAATCTGAGGATTGCGGGGGTGTAGGAGAGGAACAGGGTAGCAAGGGATGGTGGAAAGAGAGCAAGAAGTGTGGGGGGGAGAGAGAGAGAGAGAGAGAGAGAGAGAGAGAGAGAGAGAGAGAGAGAGAGAGAGAGAGAGAGAGAGAGAGATAGATAGATAGATAGATAGATAGATAGATAGATAGATAGATAGATAAATAGAGAGAGAGAGAGAGAGAGAGAGAGAGAGAGAGAGAGAGAGAGAGAGAGAGAGAGAGAGAGACCATGGCAGAAATTAGGAATAGTTTTTTGGACTAAATTATAGTGAGAGAGAAAAGAGCACCATAAAGATTGAAGAGTTGGAGAAAGCAAAGGGAGTGCTGCGAGGTGACAGGGAGGGAAGGATGGAGGGCAAGGAGAGAAAACCCACAAGCCCCAGGAGTGATATTAAGAAGGCCCATCTGTTGAACATCTGGTCTGAGAAGCCCCACACCTCCTGCACCCTGCTCAGGAAATCTTACATTTAGCCCCAGAGCCAATCACGAGGCCAGAACAGACCCCTTTTAGTGAGATGGATGAGAGAGATGGAGAAATGGATATGCATTGTGGTTCCGTTTTCCTCTCCACTGCACACCGTTCAAAACACAATGGTGGCATGCAATATTCACACATGGGGACCCCAATCATAACAAACGGCGATAAATCTCATGTGAGAAAAAAGAAAAATTGGAGATAAAAGAGAAATCCAGATGAAGACATGAAGAACAAAGATGCACTTCCTGATTGATTTCACAGCAGTGCGCCTGACAACTTCAGAACTCCCCCCTCCCCCAAGTAATTGGACTTAATGTCACCCAGTCCCTTTCTCCACTCTTTGCAGCACTGATTGTTTTTAATACTCACGCTGAGGATGGATTGATTGCCAGCGAGCAAACAGCCAGCATGGCTTTGGTGTCCAGTTGTGCAAGACAGCCTGTGAAGCCAGTGCTGTACTATTCTTTCGGTCCTTAAACGAACAGTATCAATTTCCGGCTCTCTTCCGTCTTCGTGGCTTGCCTCCTGTGGAGACCAGTCATGGCGCTGGGTGCCATGTCCTCATCGTTCTCTGTCAGAAACCAACGAGAGGAAGGCATGCCTGATCCGCTCGCCCCGCCGAAGCCACCCTCATGAAGAACCCCGGGGCATATTGACACCCAACACAGATGGCACCAAGAAGTCCATCTTTCATCGACTGACGACTCCATAAGAGGAACAACGGGGATGCTCATGTAGAACGCAGGATGTATTGATGATGGCGGGGGGCGACGGCATAGATACGCCTCGAAGTCAGAGGAAAAGGCCACTGTATTCAAATGGAAACATAACTACTGCTCTCCAGAAGAAAAGGGGAAGTGGAGGTTTCTACTGACAAAACATATGCAATTCTTACCTAAATGTGACATGTCACAGAAATCAATGGGGTTCCTTTTATAACCGCTAGCTCCGATCTTCAGCATACCCTGCTCATCTCAGGACGCAGTAGAACCACTGTCTTGTTTTCAACTTCCTGTCTTTTCAACTGCCTCTCTCCATGTCACTCAGTCCCTGACGTGATCTTTAGAAAAAGGACTTTAACAAGCAGAACAGTTCTCCGACTCGCAAATCCGACCTCAGAGGGGAATAGCAGCTAATGAATTTTATGAGATTATTAATGAAAGACATGAGGCCCATTGATCGCTCCAGGAGATGAAGGGTTTCACAGGGCTCTGTGTGGCTGGCCTCCACCTTCCTGACTGGCAGGTGGCCGGTGATGTGTGAAGCACCCAGGAGGCCCGACGACCAGAGTTTCTGTCAAGTAGCAAAGCTTTGTGCATACAGCCATCACAATGGGAGGTTGGGATGATTGTAGTCCTCAGTTTACGTGTGATACAGTGCTGTTCAGTGAAAGCGATGATCATGCTTCCTTAACGCACGCTAGGTAGAGGTTGGGTTGGACTTGGCTGGACATGGCACAGCAAGAGAAGAAAACGAAGACAAATCAAGAAATAGAGACAGATAGTTTGACTGACAGAAGAAAGAAAGAAAGTAAAGAAGGGAGCAAAGGGCAGAGGGATGAAAGATGAAGGCGATAGGGGCACGATAGAAGAGAGGGCATTGTGGTTTAACAGCCTCCCCAGAAGGAAGACAAATTGGGCTGCTCAGCCGGCTCTGGAGGAGCTCTGTGTCCCAGCCTCTCGGAGGAGGAAGCTAGCGTCTCCCAAGCATTAAAGTGGAAAAACCAACGCCACTGCAAGAATTTAATGAGGAGGGCTCTGCATTGCTCTCCACTCTCCGCCCCGCCACTGACTCCGTGACACAACACTTCTTGGCATGTGGTGATTTTCTCTCTTTTTTATTCCCTGTATTCTTCTCCGTTCGCCAGGGAAATAGAGTGAATATCAAGGCTGTTACCAGCCCAGGCCTTCTCAGTCACCCCGCTGTAGCCCTAATGCATTAGGACTGTGAAAATGGCATGCCACATCTCAGTGACTATACTCCCCCGGAAACACGACTGCATTACACAGTTTATCAAATCCACTGTAAATTCTTAACCAACACCTGTGGGACCTCATCTACCAAACGCCAGTGACATGGATAGTGGCAGGGAAACAATTCAATCAGATTGGTTTTGTGAAGAATATTGTCAAGTTAAGGGAGCGGCTATGCCCAGTGACTGTAAACTAAGATAAGCCGAACATCCCTCCATTACACAAAAACAAAGCAAGACAAAAGGTCTAAATGTAAACTTTACATTTTCAATCGACCACAACCTATACAGTATCTGACTTCAGCAGAAATAAAGCAGATGCCAAGCAACTGCAGTAAGGAGGCTGAAACGCCCTTATTAAAATGTAGCAGCAGTCTGAGGGGGAAAACAACAAAACCAACCTTGCAGCAGGTTTGGATCCTCTTTGTAAATATTTGATGGAGGTACAAATCATGGGCATCGAGTTAGGAGTGAAGGCTTTGACTTTGGAACTGACTGAGTGAAGTAGTACAAGTCCAGAATCGATGAAGTCGAGGTGAAGAGAAAAATTAATTTAAGAGAGGCAGGCAGAAAAAGTAGCAGGCAAGGAGGTCTGGAAAAAAGGGAGGTGTGATGAATGAAGTTTAGCACTTTTCTCCCCAAGGTTTGATTGAGTGGCCAAAGAAACACTCTGAATTAATGTTATCAATAATCTGGAGTAAGCACATTCAGAACCTAAACTGAATTCACAGTAGTATAGATCATGTCATACTTCTCTTTACGTTCAACTTTTTTTTCTGTATGATTTTCCTATGCAACATGGAGCCATTGTCACAGTTGGTGACATTTTGATCATTAAGAGAGAAAGATGACCTGCAGCTGTTCCATACACAACTGTGTAGAAGCACGGTGTTGCCGAGCACACAAAATGTCCCCTTCTGTTAGTATTTTGAGACCCATCTAGTGGTCATTTGAACCCTGATGGAGAGTTCTCTGGTAAATAAATGTGCATTTTGTTGCTGTTAAGACCCCTTGTGAGATCCTCTTAAAAGCTATATAGACACTGAAGGTGTCCTCAGCAGTTGGCATATTGATGCTGACTTTGAGGCATAATTAATTATTAATTGTTTAATTTATCATGCAAATGCCACACTTCACCGAGCATAGAGAAAAGAAAGGACTGTGGAGAGATCCTTGACATGGAGAATAAATATGCTATTCTTCTTCCCAACTTCACCTTAATCTGACAAGATCCCCTAGATCCAGTGGTGAGAGCACCAATTCTAATGTGAGGGCCTGCAGGACTATAAGAGCAGCTTAATAGACATGCCCTATGGTAGGCTGTGCATTAGAGGGCTAGGTGCAGTATCTCCTCATAGGGAGACGTATACTCAATTTGCAATGCAGCATCTCGTACATTTAACGAATAGCTGCAAAAGATTAGAAAAAAAGGGACCAAAATCCAAATATAATTCCTATGCAAACAATGTGCTAGTCGCTCTCACAAAGAAAGTATTATATTGCACAAGGTCACTTTAACTTGAGCCAAGGAACATTCTCCATTCGAAAAGTAAAAGAATTGACTGAATAAATAAACAAAACAGCCAAGGTATCTCAGAGATGGCAATCAATAAATTCCAGTGGATTCTCAAGAGCTCACTAACATCTTGGAATGAGCCACATGATACACATGGCAATGTGTGTTGCCATGTCGACCACAGACATACTCACATGCACTCTGCGTCTACAGTGATTAACATGAGCCCTTATCAAGGTTATCCTCTAATGACCGTTGAGAAGTAAAAAAAAAAATACAAAATAACAATAAAAAGTTGCGGCCTTACCTCCGTTTATTTATCTCCCCTTCCTCCTCCTGTTTCTTCCGTGTCACCATGACTTAGCCTCATCAGCTGCCACGCTCCAACCGCCTGTCAGTCTTCTGTGTTTTAACGCTGGCCGTCCCTGCGCAATGACACCCTCCCCTGGCACCGCTACGCTGAGGGGCGGGCAGAGGCACTGGCACCCAAGATGTCAGACTTGTATCAGACCCCCGATCTTGCTCTTTCTGTCTTTCTCTCCCTTCCCCCTCTTTGTGTCTGATCTCCTTTCTCACAGCAGGCATCACTGGTGTGCTATTGTCAATTTCATTTACCACAACTCAATGCAATGCAGGTCAGTGAGGACTGGCAGCAGAGCTTAAGGGAAGAGGTAAAAAACTGTTAGTGGTGGTGCTGGTAAAGGTTCAATAGAGCCCCAAGACAATCTATATAGGACAGACAATGCTTTGATCTTTCAATTAAAGAACATGAGTATTCTGAAAGGAGGTTCAACACAGCATTTTCTTAACTCCAGCCAAATGTTGTGCTATCCATTAATATCAAGAGTTATATAGAAATAAAGTACAATATCTGACCACTGACGATATCTTGAGTTCAGTAAGAGGACAGGCGTACCAGAACCATTACCCGGACATTATGCTTGAGGCTCTTCAAAAGCAGACATGTGACTAAAAAGTATGATGGGGGATAATGTACACCCTGCCTGAAATGTTCCTCTCAGAGACCATGAGATTAGAGAGAGAGAGAGAGAGAGAGTGAGAGAGAGAGAGAGAGAGAGACGGGGGGGATTGTTGAGTAGGAAACACGCTAAGTGAACCGAAGCACACTGGAAGCAATTGGACCAGTCGACAAAAACAGGGAGGAGAGCGGAAGGAGAGAGGGAGGGAGGGATGGTGAGAAGGAGGGAGTGAGACATAGAGTGAAAGTAATTCAAAGCAGCCAAAAGGCAGACAAGGAACCAGAAGTAGAATTCTAGAACTTTAAATATAATTATGGGAAACCGCCCACCCCTTTCCATTCAAAAAGATCCAGACTTGATTATAACAGTGAGCTGGAACAAAGGGAAAAGTCGACAGAGGAGCCCAGTGTGGAACGAAGCGGTTCTTATTTTCAGCACTCCATTAAGCCTGAGAGCTATAGCAGGGAGAGGGAGGATAGCCTGGAATCTTCCCAGCATGGATCGCGTCTCCCAGCAGTTCCATGGGCATCGTATCTTATGAGGCAAAAAAACTGATGAGAAACAGATTAAAACCCCACTGGGCATGGTTAGCTGAGCAGAGACACTGATCAAAAGGCTATAACCAACTTCAGCTCTTCATATTATGTGCTGTACTGCATGCTTATATTATCATCGTAAGTGATATATCTGTGATTGTTATAGTGTTATTTACTCTGTTCATTCTAGGATGTTGTGTATTGTGGTTTGTAGCACAAGAGCTAAAAAGGATCCCAAAGGTTTGTTTCTGACCCACAAGCCATTTCTGCAACATTCAAACATCACGCAATAGGGTGACATAGATGTTCTAAAGAAAAAGCTTTACTAAACATAAAAAATGTAGTACAAAATCATGAGGCAGGATCCACCGAACAGTATCATTCACTGTTGCTACGTGTCTGAATCTCACCGTATCTTTTAATCAATCTATGTGGGGGTGCCCGGTGACGATGACAGGCCCAGTGATAACACGACCTGAGCTGCTCCGGCCAGATAATAGCCGGTTGTCGGAAAGATGATGATGATGATAATGTTGTTACTGGATGCCAAGAGCATTTCCAATCCTCCTTAAATGTCAACTTTTCCTATCATTTGCACGCCATGCCAAAGACTCAGCAAGGCACCGTCTGCTCACATGGATAACATACAGTGTTTCCTTTGCTGGGATTTTAAAAAATTCCAGCCCTTACATAGAATTTCAATAAAGAGATGGTACTTATTTTTTTAAAGAAGGGATGGATAGAAAGACACAAAGAGAAACAGAGACAGAGAGAGAGAGATGGAGAGAGAGAGACAGAGAGAGAGAGATAGTAGGGACTGAAAAGATCGGCAAGTATTCTGTTTTTGCGGGGCTGGGAGCGACAACATGCATTCATTTCACAGCGAGGCGTTACAGAGTGAAGGCCGAACATCTCTTTGTTTGTCTCTCTGTCTTGTGTTAACCCTGTGACGAATAGGAGTTGTGGTGACAGGGATGATGTTCTGTTCCTCACCTGGATTTAACGCTCTCACAAAGACTGGGAGGGATGCCCTATGGACGCAAGAACCTTCCGAGTGACATCACGCACTTTTCATACTTCGAGTAGATGTCTGTCTGGCTCTGCTTACAGCCGACCAGCCAATGTTGACGCGGATGTCTTTCACAGCGACAGAACATGACATCTTCTGCCATTTGTATGACTGTTTGGTGAGGGGACATCATGACATTAAAGTAGAGTTGAGTCCAGCTATTATATCGAGCATTGAAATTTGAAGACATACCTGCCATGTCATTGTCATGCTGCGTACTGTACACTAACAATGACGTTTACAAATCCGAATTGCTGAGAGAGAGAGAGAGAGAGAGAGAGAGAGAGAGAGAGAGAGAGAGACAGAGAGAGAGAGAGACAGAGAGAGACAAAGAGAGAGACAAAGAGAGAGACAAAGAGAGAAAGAGAGAAAGAGAGAAAGAGAAAGAACAGTAGTAAAGGAAGTGGAGGGAGCTCGTGGCAGCATGTATTTGCGGTTCTGTGACAGGGGCTTGTTCCTCAGACATTCATCCCACCTCTAATGCAACTCCATTCCCCTCCTGTACAAGACTGCAAATATACAAACACTTCTCCATCCCTCCGTTCATCTATAGCTAGATCCCTCCATCAGCCTTTTTTCTGAAAAGTAGTCTCAGTTTTGACTGCCTCTCTTAAGTTGATTTCTCTGCAGATTTGTGATCAGATGGAATGGGTAATAAGATGTAGGGGTGAGCTGAGTCAAAGAAAAGAAAAGTGAATGCTAACAAGGGCCCAATCCCAACCGAATACACTAGGGCTTCCATCTCCGGGAACTACACTAAAAAAGCTGGAAAGGACCCTATGTAATATATAACATTGCAGCATTCACCAATTGAAGTGTTCTTTTTTTGTTTTTATCAAAACGAACGGAACAGCTCAGATGGATATGGAAAGTTTTCAATGCCCCCATTGATGCTAAAACACTCTCTTTATCAATTTAATTCAAAAAGCTAGCTACACTGATATGGCAACACATTTGCATGCATGCGTTGATAAAACAAAGTGAATAGTGAAAGTCTATTACAGTCGCACCCACACACACACACATCGACATACGCAAAGCTACCATAAAAAAAATATGAAGTTCAAAGACACATTCCATACATTTGACTTCAAACCACTTGGTCGTCCTTAACCACTGGTGTTTTATTTTCAGGTCAACTCCTTTGGATAAATTAAAATGCATGGGAAATGCTAGCACTGCCCGTTTATGGCCACAATAATCGAAAGATGCTATCTCAAACATTTGATCAAAGTTTATTTTCTAAGAGTATTTGCCTATAAATTAAATATTTGGAATATTTGGAAAATATATATTTGATCAGTTGACGAGAGTTAACGGAGGCGCAAAACCACCTGGAGAAACGGGCTGAAAATCAGCGATAGGCTACATTTTGCCAGACCTGCTGTCATCTCGAACTCTCTTGAATACTCTCTTGCCACTATGTCAAGGTCATCCAAACTGAGACTGAAAAAAAATTGCATTAGGGATGCAACTCTGTGGTTGCTGCACGTCTACATTGTCGAAGAATAGCCTAACTTATTAATAATGTATCTGTGATTGAGCTCATGCTCCTAAACCAGGATCGTGGGCTACTAATTTGAGCAGACATTGTTAATTTGAAGTCATAATAGTCTAGTGCATTAATGAGAACGCCAACGCACAAGGAGATGTATATACACATCTATAGGCTACAGTATCTGTAAAGAAAAGACATTCATAGGCTATATGTTTTAAATTGACCGCGTAAGTAGCCTATAGTAGCTAATGGTTATTCTTTAGAAATTGTTTAGCATGGTCGCCTATAGAACAGGGGACATTGAATGTGTGCCATTGTTGGTTTACTGGATTCTATATCAATATTTTTGTGTCTTCCACAGTTGGATCACTGTAGCTTAAGTGGTGCTTAAGTGCGATGTCAGTTTCAATGTAATGTTTAAGGATTGCGAATTTATCGGTTATACATTGATCATATTGTATATTGCAATATAGGTACTCGGCTACTTGTTCTTTTCTGCCCATTGGATTCGTAAATAGCCTGTAGCCAATTAAATCCTAACAGTTTGGCATTGGCTATTGCGAAAAGAGCTACGGGAGACATGTTATAGGCTACATAAAATACAATTATTTTATTGTCCTCAAGGTTTGAAAAAAACATCCAAGAGGGTCTGCTACATGCCTACAATTTGAAGCCCCATCCTTAGTGCAAAAACAAATCTAAGGGACATGGGGCTTCGTGTTTGAACGGCTCAAGTATAGCGCACGGGGTAAACCGCTTATGCTTTCACCACTCTGTTAAAGTACTTAGCATTATTATCATGTTTCACTTTTGTGGAAATGGACATGATGCCTTTGGCTTATCGGGATCAATGTCTGTTTCTAACATTTGAGACAAAAGAGAGCAAGACTTTGGGAGAAAGAAAAAAAACTTACCGGGGTGGCAGTCTGCCCTTAGGAGCACGATTGCAGGCAAAATTAAAGACAAGATCCACCAACACGATTGCAGTAGCCTCCGCATGACAATATGAACATCGAGAGTAAAAAGGGCAACTGTTGAGTTATCCTTCTGTTCAAATACCAACGCCTGCTGCGTAAAAGCAGCGCGAGATGCTGCTAAAATCGGCTGCGCCTGTTCAAGGGAATTTTCTGAGATAGAACGTCCAGGAAACAGTCTTTAGGCTACTTCTTAAAACCTTCTTCCAAACAGCTTCTTAATACTCCCAAAGAAAAACATGACATTTAGGAGAAACAACGTTCAAACTTGTTTGATTTCATTTGTGGTTAGAATAGGGATATTAGCAGAGGTTCTCTAGTAGCACTAGTCCATGCAGCGCAGAGCTGCAGCAGCAGCGATTTTTGCGAAATTGAAGGAATTGTTGGAGCAGCACTAGAAGCTTTCCATTCTTCCATCCAGGAAGTAGCGTGCGAGGCTGAAGTCTGGCAGAGACTTTAAAACATGCTTGGAAGAGTAGGCAGGGGATAGAGATGGAGAGCGAGAGGGAGAGCGAGAGGGAGAGCGAGCGAGAGAGAGAGAGAGCGAGCGAGCGAGAGCTCTCCTCTGGATCCTAGCGCCGGGGAGTCATCATAGGCTACGCTCAAAGATGCCCATACTGTTTTCCTTTTCCCAGAATATATGATTATTGATGCATTAAAGAAAATGAGCACAAACTTCAAATTGCATAGGCTACCTACCCTGTGCCGTAAACAAGAGTCAGACGTGCTTGGATTGGAGCAATGAGCGGTTTAATTTCATATTATAATTTGAAATTACTGCCCAACAATCTTTCCATACAGATTTCTACATTTCATTTCATAAATCTGTTGGTGGGAATAGGGTGACAAAACACAAAACCATAACGTAGGCTTATGATTGACCTAATGAGAGATATCCCTAGTCAAAAGTGAGCACAATTCAAAACGTAGCCTATTAAAAGCGACTACATGTTATACACCGAATGCAGTTTACATGTCGCTTTAGAATAGTCGATGTCAGTGCTTCATGTATTTCACCGTATAGTCTACTTTATAAAATGTGTACATTTGAGTTCTTAAAATCCCCCAAAACCAACTACCCTTCCACTATGACGTTCCCCCAAACCTTTAACAATGCAACAGATTACAGAACATGACAATCTTCAGGGGCAATATAATGAATGAATAACACCATGAATTAAACGCTCACTTAAACAGACAGACAGACGTGATTTTGGACCACTTGCCATGGGTGAAAACGAATTGCTTAGCAGCTGTAAGGTTTATGGGGCTATTTATGTAGGTTGTAAACTGGTTGTCAGAGCAAAAAGTTTTCATTGTCCATCAAATGTCACTCAAAGTAACACTTTGTCATGTAAGCCACAATTTAGTATGGTCCACTGTGAGTAATTAATTGAAGTGACATTAATTGATTTACCGTCGTGCAGTTGTCTACAGGAAAACATAATGGCTCTTACTGTATTATTACTCTAAATGTCAGTCACAAATCATATGAAATCATTGAATATCATGCAACGGGTGCCTGTAGGCCTATGTTTGAATTATTAATGCCCATGCATGTACCGTGCATGTTTCCTAATTATATCACAGTTCTTTAGTGTTCATTCTAACCGAGCAACCTGCAACCGACATACCACTGAAACAAGAGCTCATCAGAAGGGACATACCAGGCATTTCCATTTTGGACATATAACGAAACCCCGTGTAAAATATGTTTGAGCGCGTTTATTTTATATGTCACGAAATACGTTGCATTGGCCAAGGTATTTATCCCTTTCACAAAATTCTTGAACGCGCGTTTGTTTTGTCGGTTGTGCTTAATTACCCCAAAATATGCATTATCTTTTTTTAACAAGAAAAGAACTACATTTCCCATAAAACACTGTGGACGTGCGCTGTCCCAGACCCGGAAGGTAAGCAAAGCTAGTTCCCCTTCCCTGCAGTAACCTTTCAAATGGAGCATTGTAAGGCTGGAGTAAAATGTTAAGCTATTGTGAATTGTATTACGATGTTTATATTTAAAACTACGAAATATTTGTAGTAGGATATTGATGAGAGCTAAATTAATGTTCGTTTTAAATACAATGTTTGCATCTCCAAAGTAATGACTGAAGAAGCTTTAGCTTACCAAAGTCATAGTGGATCAAACCCGCTAGTCGTACGGGATCAGTCAGCAGTAGACTAGGCTGTTTACATGTGGTTAATTTGGGGATAGATGTAAATGGTGTATGGCATGACTGAGCTTTGGAGAGACCCTTTGAACGCGTAATATGCTAATTATATTAGAGGCAACTTGGCTCTGCTCGTGCGTCAGAAAATTAGCACAGTATGCAGTCAGCTACTGTTGTCAACCTACTGAACCTCGGCATTATTTTCACGCTAAAGTTTATGTCAAGGAAAATGGTAGCCCATGCATATTACAATATCTACATTGTATTGACTCAACCACAACCACAACAAGTGGTTGAGTCAATAGGATTAGAAAGATTGTTGTTGTTGTTAGTAATGTGATCCAATGAGCAATTAGCTGTAGCATTTACTCCAAATTATCAGGATGGCCCTGCTGATACTATACACTGTAGGCAAGCATATAGGCCATGCCCAAGTTACTTGAATCTATTTGAAGTAATTTCACTTAGATTGTCTAACTGTGCGTTATCTTAAACACCATTTGAGGGTAAATGTATTGAGCACCATAGGGGTCCAGGAGTGACCAGCTGGATTTTTTAATTTGCAGAATTTGATTAAATACATTTTAATTATCTCAATCTCAGTGGTGCAGTTTGGGGATGTCACATGGCTCATTTATATAATGGGTACCATCTGTCTTCTTAGCAAAGATGGAAGAAGAAATAAATAAATGAACAAGTTGGGCCCCCTATTTTCCTGTGTCCCGTCTGTAGCTGTGGGCCTTCACCGGGTGCAGTGCTGTAAACAACCAATACATATCATGGTTGTTGATGATAAAACTTTATTGAATTGAGTTATACAGACTTTTTGTCCATCATAAATCAGCTAAATAACTTGGTCTATTTACCATATACGTTTAAAACTTAAAAAAATGTTTTAAACCATTTTATATTGTACTATTTTACAAACGTTTAAAACAAGACCACAATATGATTTAGCAACTGGGGGTCATTGATTGATATTTGGAAACATTTGTTTTGCATTTCATTTAATGAAACATTTAATTTAGTTGTTGAATTAAAATTATAGTTATGATAAATTTAGTTTTTTTGAGGGGGAGAAGTTTTAAAAGTATTAGCAAATTAGCATTTGACCCGTCCTCCCAATACTCATGCAATTTGCATATAGTATAAACAGTGTGGATGAATATAACAGTAGCATTGGCCTTCAGTGAGAGCCTTCTACCTCTGCTTTCTAACCATGCATTGAGATCTACGGACAGGGATGCATAATGCAAAAGAACTGGCATCAATTATGCACCATTTATTCATGCCACGGTGATACCTAATTGATTTGATTCTCTTTGCTCCATGTATAATTAATTGGGCATAGACCTGTGTTCATTTCTCTTCTCCTATGTTTTCCCAGAGAGCGCTTCGTTCGTCTGGAGCGTGTCATCACTCGTGCTCAACAAACATGGATCCCATGTAAGGGAGCTTTGTAGTTGCACAATATATTGTATAATTGTATACAGTATAATTGAATTTGACTATGAAACTATGATGGTATCAATACCAAGCACAGGATAAAAACATAATTGTTTTAGGGTAAAGACCATACATATAATCATAGTATTACATGTACTTGGCATATTTCCTTGCTCTAGTCAGTACTCTATTCAGGTCAGTGTTCGCCCACTTTTAAAGTCAAGCGACCTAAAAATACAAAATAAAAATACCAGTTGAGGTTATCCAGCCATCTCTGACTTTTTCTTGAGTCCTTGGATTTCAGAAACGAGAGCAGGAGGAACTGAGGGAGTGAGTTAAGAGTGAAAGAGAGAGTTGCAGTGCTGACAGCAAGAACAGTTCCTCAGTTCTAATTCTGTCACTGTCACTTGTGCAAGTGATCGTGTGCGTGCGTGGGTGCGTGCTCATGCTGCCTCTGAGGTCAGGCAGAGTGTGGCAGGCTCAGGCAGAGAGAAGACCTGTCGAACGATTTCCCCTTGGAGGTCACAAGGTTGCTGCCAAATCACTAGGGATTCTTGGCCAGGCCCTTTAGCAGAATATCAACTCTCCTGCATTGTTCACATTCCTCCCACATTTACATGGCTTTTTGTTTATGATGCTTTTTTTCTTCCGTGCAGGTAAAGAAAGGCCATAAACAAAACCTGACAGCCATCCCCTCAGCATCAACACACAGGACCCTCTGCTTTGAAGCTCAAACAAGAAATATCCCACACAGGTAAGCACTTAAGAAACGTTACTGTACGAGTAACTTGTACGTCTACTGGCCATCTTTAGTAGTCTGTATCATGTTAGTGTTGTGTTAGTGTTAGTGTTGTCGCTGCATGGGGTCTTAGACTACATCAATGTCTGTGGAGACCAAACAATGGAGCAGAGCTCCAGAGCATGGTACCCACTGTATGACAGTCATGTATCCACGCTGTAGTTCTTCTGTTAATCTGATTGGATACAAAGGCCCTCATTCCCAATCACATTAGCTAGTTCGGCATGTAGTCAGTCTCTATCACTCTTAATCCCTTTCGATACCAGCAAAAATGTTCCTTTATCAGATTGGGCACAATGGAAAAATGACACCGGGAGATAATTGGCAGTATCTGATTTGGAATGGAGTGCGAAGGGGAGAGGAAGGGGTGAATAGGAGGAAGTGGAAGAGGAGGAAGTGCAAGACGAGAGCTGAGGTGGAATCGTCGATGTATGGAATATGAAATGAGAGTTAGAGGTGGGGATGCTAGTTTCCGGAGAGGGTTTCAACAAAAAAAAAATACTGTGTGCATGAGTTAGGCTGTTCTTGCTATTGAAAATGACTTCCTGTAGTAAGCCTGGGGATAATCAGAGATTTATTTCCAACCAGACTCAAATGAACTAAAATCAGTAGTACATATTTTAACCTCTATTTTACATATTAAATCTTTGTTTCACCTCTAAGAACCTTGTTTTCTTAATCCTTTGATGTATAGCCATTGTTGACGGAAATGGGGCAGTGTTTTTGTGTTGCCGTAAATCATCTCCAGTGTCCATCCTCTCTAATGTCAATTCCTCACTTCATCTGGTGGTACTGTAATACTCCTCTTTCACCACTGGGGACCTCCTGTATCATTAACATTGATGAAAACAACCGGCATACATGTCATTTAAACAGATGTGATAGTGCAATGTATAATTTCAGGTAATCTGTGTTTTGTTTACCAGTTTTTGTTCTGTCACAATAAGGTACGACTGCAAATTCACAGTTGATACTTTAGCCTCCAATGATTGCATGTTTTAGAGACCCGATTTGTAAAAAAAACAAGACGGGCAGCACTATGAAATGCAGTCGTAGATCCTAGCGGCAAAATGTGTCATGTGACTGGCAATGCATTTGTAAAACTCCTCTTTTGATGTTACTCTCAGTGATGTTTTGTGCCTTGGTACTTGTGCTACTCCCCTAACTCATGTGACTGGTTCACGGGTGACTCATTGTGGGTAGTTGATATAGTATCTTATTTGTGCTTGATCTCCTGCAGCTGGTAGATATGCATGGTACAGTGAACAATGGTAGGCAGAAGCAGTCTCAGACAATGCCACATTTCTTTATATCACATCAAGAACCTGTATCCAGAGGCTGTGCAACAACAAGTGCAACAAAGCACAAATAATTGCATTTCTTAAAATGTAAAGTATTACTTATTTGGTTGCAAAAAAAAGTAACTTAATTGGATTATAATGCAAGTTGATAATTGGAAATTACAGTCTAAATGACTGGATCTATCTTGCATGTTTTTGATGGATGTATGAATTGAACCAACCTCAGTTTTGTTCTGTGTGGAGGACCAACTAACAGTTGTTTATCTCTCCAACTTAATAGAGAATCATGAGGCAGCTGTGCCTCTGCATACATAACAATGTTGTTGATGTTTTGATCCCTTACACAGTTTTATGAGGGCACCTATCAAAAGCATCCATACACCCACTATTAGCACTTTTGGGAATTACATCTACATTCATCAGAACAGCAGAAACTGAAGTTTTTGACTTTGACGTCACATCACTCATTTTATTGGAGGTTTGAACAAGGTCATCCAGCATCTTACTGCCTTCGGTTGAGTTCTGTTGGGCCCAGTCCAAATGTTATGCTGCTGTCTCTTCGCTCATTTATCAAAATATCCAAGTTTACAGCGTTCGCTAACGGCTTTGGAACCACACAGTGTTGGAGATAGATGACTTTTCTTTTGCCTTTTTTGAAACATTAGAAGTTTAAGAAGACAACGTTTCACACCCCTGTTCACCAGTACATTGTTGTGTCAATGTCTGTTTCCCATGATGATCGGTGCTACCTTTATATCATTTATATGAACTTCACCTGTTGTGTAATGTTGTTTCATACATTATCAGGTAGCTGATTGGTTGTTGTTGTTATGATGTTTGGTAATACCCAAGAGGAAAGATGAGAGGTGATTGTTATGTTGGTAAAACTGCTGTAAGTGCTTATCTCCTGCCTGCTAATAAAACCCTCTCATCATGACAATAAACCATGACTAGCACGTCCCGTGCAATGTTGACTATAAATTAAGAACATACACTCTTACATTAATATCTAAGTGTTAAAAGGTTAAACATGTGTTGTCACAATGTCTTCCATGCCAACATTAGTATTTGTAGGTTAGTTCTAATGAAAATACATCACTATGCTTTCTGTGCCAAGTAGACTCTCATACAGCACTTACTGTCATGGTTAATAGTACAGGGCAGGAACTGGCAGCTCTCCTGATCCAATTTATTAACTACAAGCAAGAGAATCAACAATATACAGTACTTTTGGAGTTATCACGTTAATTGCCCTTTAAATGTCGCATGCAAGTAAAAAGGGAGTCAAAACAAAGAAACAAAAACATGTCATTTTGGATTTAAAAGGATTGTATTATCTTAATTTAAATCAAAAGTATGGTCACATTCTTTTAATGCCACCCCAATAATTAAGGCAGATGTGCTATGTTTTTTAATTCTGCATTTGGTCAGCTTTGGAGGGCCCTTGCTATTACTTGTAACTAATTCAATTGACTCGCTGTGTGTGTTTGTGTTTTGCCTAAATGAGATAGATAGTACTACAAGTATGCCCTAGCACTATTTTGGGGGGTTTATATAGAGTTTTGTCAGGTTAATGGTATGCGATTAGACATTACTGATTGTAACGTAACGTTGAAAGACCCCAGGTGTTTGTTTAGACTCCTCTGCTGTTGCTATGGTCTGGGCAAAGCTGAGTAAGAATCAATAAGGTGTTTTCTTAACATAACTAAATATCTTATGTACAAGTTATTTATGCATCGTTTTTTCTGAACTTTCTTTTCCAATCATCTTTTATTGATCACATTTGAAATGCAGCTGTTATTGTCTGTTCATAAAATGTATGTTAGCCTGAATGTAGCTTGCAAGGTTGTCATTCCCATCGGGGTTTGCTACCCATAACATGTACATTTTTATTCCTGACTTTTTACCTTGGAGGCAGTGAATAGAATGAACAACCATTACAGTCCCAGAAAGACCATTTTCTACTTGATGGCAGCTCTCCTGAGAATTTGCCCCAATTGAAGTGACGGAGGGGGTGAAAAAGTGTGCCCAGTTAACACGAAGAGTGATCCGACTTGATGTATGCTTAACCGTTCTCCTTCCCTCCGTCTCTCTACCTCTCTCTCCAACTCTCGTCGGAATCTGCTTTTCTCCATGGGTGTCCTCCTTCCGTCACTCTAATCAACCCTTTTAATTACCGTCACTATCAGTGGACCCACGCCTCCTTGTCACCTCTGGGAGACGGAGCCTCTGAAGAGAAGGAGGCCGGGGGCTGCGGCTGGGAGTTCCTGGGGGAGATGAAGACAGGGCTCGTGCCTTCCTAACACAGGCCTCTGCCAGTCAGCAGGCGACGGTGCCAGCTCCCATCTCCCCCTTCCCGCCAGGCTGCTCCAGAGATGTTTTGATAAATGGAAATTTCACTGCAACTTTCAACCCATCGTCCTCCTGATGAAGAGCAGAGACTGGGGGTATTTGGGCACATGTTCAATCAACGCTCGCCCCGAAAGGATTTGTCCTTGACACGGGGAAAAAATAAGTGCACGTTTGTCGTCTCGTTCATTAAAAATGAACACAGACCTGAGAGACTTTCCAAACACTGCAAGATGGGTACCTACCAATTTTGCAATACTTTCGTGGATCAATGGACTCCATTTGATGTTTTCACTTTTTATCCTCTTGCTGTTAGATATGGATGTTAGATGTTCAATCAGTCTTTGCTTTCTTCACTACACCTTTCATGGCTTTCTACACGGTACACATACATAATATTGTTATTCCAACGTTATTTTTATAAGCCTTAGTGCTTTAATTTGACACAGATTTGCCATAATAAATACATAATGATGAAACCTAAATTATAGAAGCATTTAGGTAGGTGTGAGTAAATATTTTATCTTCCGCATGTTGAACCAAGTCTAATTTCAATCATTTATACCATTTGTTTGCCATAATTCAAGCATTGAAACGAGGAAAAGATATAACTAGTTTTGTTAATTGGTGTGTTACATGCAAACTCTGATGTGATATCACAGTTGATACTGTCACTGTCATCTCCACTCAAGAGAATGTGCACCAAAGGTAGCTGGAGCACACTGTTTCAATTAGGAAGTGACTTCATTAAAACAAGTTGACAATATCCATACTCTTGTATTTGCTTGCTCTTATGAAGGTGTGCTATCTTTCTCGAGGCTCTGGCACAACATGTTTTTTATAGACACCAACACTGGAGGTGTGTTATTACATTGATTTGGCTGTGATTAATTAAATCTGCTTTGTTTCCCCCTTCTTTAAGGTGCACCGGCCCTCATCCTTATTTCAATCCTTCGCTACATCCTTCTTTAATTACCCATCTCAAAGCCAGTGAGATTGAAGGTAAGTGTATTTATTGTATTGCTCAGACGATAAAATTGGCTCGGTGCATTGATTTTTCCCTTCCTGTCCTTTTTTAGGGATGTTAGCAAGTTGATTACTGATAGAGTGGACAGCAGAATTGTGTGCTGTTTACACCCTCTTCTTGCATGCTGTTCCAGTAGTAGACAGTGGAAGTCTGATAAGAGCAGCCTTGTTGCAAAGTGGTTGCTGCCTGGGAGAAGGTTCTTGCTGTGCTTCACCGCAGTGTTGCAGAATGTTGCTCCTGCACACCAAGGAAGAGTTATGAATACAAACAGGGATTTCTGACTATTGATTGCAGTCACCTGCATCTCCTGCTGTTCAGCATTATATGATTTATTCTCTATCCAATTGTTCTCTTGACTATCCTTCCTTCCTTTCACTGTAATGGTGTCCTGATTAATGTTGTCCCCTCTATCCTCTACAGCAGATTTAGGGCAGTGAAAAGTATCCCAGGCAACAGTGGTATACTTTAATAGTGACCCACAGTTTGTATGAATTACTTTAATTTGCTTTTGCGCATGCTGGTGACAGTGCTGTTTTGTAAAGCCCCGTATCTTAGTAACAGGTTCAAATGGAATTGGACTCATCCTCTCTCTCCAGCTCTCTCCCTGGCTCTTACAGCTCTGTCGACATAGAAAAGACTGATTTGGTAGATAGGGTACACTAGCATGTGATGTTGCCCATGTTTTCTTTGCTGCACACTGTGTGCTACAGCAGGTTAAATCAGCATTTCAGTGCTGGTCCAGATATCCAGCACAGTGATCTTCATGGGCAGACTGTAGCTTGGCTTGCTATAGCACAGCTGGTGTTGAATCCTCTAGTTGTCCAGAGGGAGCAGTTTCCTAAACCAGCACGGGTGGACCCAAGCTTAGCCATAGCACTGCAATACACCCAGTCAACAGATGTTTGATTTGGGCAGCATTCCGCTACAGCAGTGGATCTTAACCTTCTTCAATGTTTTATTTTGCCTTGGCTAGCAAATCAACACATCTGGCTGCTAGTTCAGAGGCAAATCAGGCCTGTTACCCTCAGGAATGAGGCACTGATTAGGCTTTATCACTCATTCGACTCATTTTGTTGTTGATTGAGTTTAACAAAAAAATATGTGGTGGGGGGGGGGGGGGGGGGGGGGGGGGATCAGCATAAGTATTTATTTTTTATTTATTTGAGTTTGTATCAATAATTGCTCAAATAGATCTGGAGTGCTCTCGACATGTTTAATTCAAGGAACAGTGCAACAAGATGGCATGCATAATTATCATTAATTTGGTGAATTTTCCAAATTTCCCTCATGTGTTAATGCATTTCAGGTTACATTTTACTATCGCAATGGTATGAGAGAGGTTCTTTCCCAGGTTTTTAATTGTACCTGGCTCAGTTGGAGTCGTTGTGGGAAGGCATTTGTTGTTTGAAACACAAAGAGAAATTACCTCCTACATATGCAATTACTATAATTTAGCATATGTCCTAAAACAAAAAACAAGTTTCTGTAAAACACTGTATCACATACGTTTTTTGATGTTCCTCCATTCAATATATTTTGACATGATAATTAACCTACCTCTACTCCCATTGAGTCATGGGCAGTCTCCAAAGGTTTTGTTTAGGCTTTTTCCTAAAAACCTTTTTCCTAATTGCATTTAGGCTACTCAACCAATATTCTGAGTTGTGCTCTATCAATTGGCAGAATTGTGCATTAAGAGAGATGACTTTCTCAAAGTTATTATTCATCAACGTCAACAACCTCACAATTTGCTGAATGCTGTCAAATGACTAATAGCAGACCACTGGTTTGAGTCTACACGTTTTATTTTGTGTTTTGTGCACTTTGTATGTGTGTGGTGTGTTTAGAGATAGAGATAGCACATGTTTGTTTGTGTTGACAGGAATTGACTGCATCCCGCCTTTATTCCTGAAACTATGTGCACTGTGGATCTGCACCAGTCTCCCAGGGGAATATTAATCATTTTCCATCTACTGTGTCTGGGTAATTACCCATCCCTGGCGGAAGGGCCAGACTAATGCAACCCCATGTCTGGGAATCCAATGGGTGCATTTACATCTAGCACAGCGGGATAAAGAACAGCTGCATACAACCTTTCAGACAGCCAATACAGGCTGCCTTGTTGAAGCATAATGTTCATGAGGTTGTTGGAGTGTCATTATGTGTATTTAGTTTTTGTATTGCTAAAATTACTTCTTGCAAGTAACATACACTGTACTTTATATATTCATTAATGCTGCATGTTACTTTGTTTTGAGGTCATTTAAATTTTAACTTTTTAAATAATAAACACTAAAGGAATACCATGTTGATTGGCAAAACCAATCTACACTATGCATGTTGGAGTACATACTGTACATGGTATTCTGAACCAGGAACTTCCATTAGAGTACTCTTGAAAGTTATTCATTATTCTCCATTCATTTTCAGAATGCAGGGAAACCTTTTGTGTCATGGTTCATTGAAACAGGTGCCTCAGAACATGCACAACTAATGGGTCTTTAGTTACCTTCCAATAATTGTCTTTTTTGAATCTTTTTTTATTTTTTCCATAATAGAAAGTAATGGAAAAGTTTTAGCTTTAGTGTTCCATCATTTACACCAATGCTTAGAGCCTGGGAGCCCTGACAGTTTCATGGCAGGTAATTTTGATACGCGTTGTGCCATTATGTCAAATGGATCTCTAAAGACCAAGCTTTTATCTGTTGCAGCTTATTAGGAACCCTTTTTTCTCTTAAATGCCCCAGTTTACATGGAAAAAATGAAAGTGCTCCAAGACATTATGTAAAATGTATACATGTCTTAGAAGTGGTTAAGCGTATTTATTAAAATCACCACTTTTAAGTAAAAGGGGATTACTCTCCTCTTTTGGTGAGCGACGAAGGAAATTGGTGGTTTATGCATTAACAGCAGACACACTTAAATCAGGATTTAAAGCTTTTTGCAACTCAAGCAGAAATTCAGATTTTCTATACACATTTTTACACTTAAAGGACAAAAAATGTCTACTTTTACAATTGGGGAGCTGGGATTTGGTTTTGCTGTAGGATTTGCAGGTTTTCAGCACATGGACAGATGATTGGAAGAATTAGCTAGATATTGTAGGTGCTCAGCAAAAACTATGTTTAATATTTTACACATACTTTTTTCATTTTTGGGAAGATGAACAGTTGGTTCATCTTCTAACAAGGCCTGAATTATCTGCAAAAGCAAGCCTTTTGTTTTCACTACCCTTCTCTATGGATCAGTATTAGATGCTCTTTGCTTTCACGCTGGGAGTGTCATTACTGTAATGCACTTTGCCCAAAACAATATATTTGTGTTGAATATAATGATATAGGGAATGTGCAATTCAATATGTGGTACTTATCGTATTATCTCTAAGTCAACAATCACACAGAAACAGACGCAATGAGAGTCTGTATTGGTTTGGAGTGTGTGTGGGTGAATGCCAGAGAGAGATGGAGAGAGAGAGAAAAAGTGAAGAGCAGAAATACAGAAAGGATCCCTAAAACCTGTCATATATACAGTGTTTGAACTTTAATCATCAAAGATGTCAGTAGTATACAATGACCTGGCCTAGGCTACTGTGGCCTGGGTGTGGACCTCAGTCCTGACTTTCCAGGAAAAAAGATTAAGAAAAAAGACGAATAGCTTAACCCATCCTTGCCTAACATGTTTTCCAAGGGCCATGGTTTGGTTCGTATAGGGTCGATTTGGAAAGCTAATATAAATACTTAATGAGTTGCCTGTGTACTGGTACCTCTATATTAACCCTTGTGTTAGTCATTGTGTCATTGTGACCCACGGTCGTATTGTGACAACTTTACCGCATACCAAAACAAAGTGAAGCATTTTTTTTTAACCGTCGGGCTGTCTCAGACCCCCCACATCGCAAGGGTTAACCCTAACTCTTTTGTATTGGGTAAAATTGGGTAAACACAACAATGGTTTGTCATTGCTGACAAACTTGGGGTCATGTAACCGGATATTTGCGGTAAGAGTAGGGAAAACCGACTCCACTCCATTCGTTTGGATATTGAAAGTCATCATTGCTCTACATAGGATTTAATAAAGTCATTTTGAAAGACCACATTTACATAGCCAATGGGTCATATTGTCTTGCCTTGCAATGCCATTGGACAAATGCGGCCTTTCCCCCAAATAACGGACGTTTACATTTTACAACCAGGGGTCTTACAGGATTAAATGCTCCGAGAAACAAAACCCTCCAAAACCTGTGTTGATTGAAATCCATGTTTTACCTGCTCCACGTAAACATGACATGACAAATCAACAGTGGCACAGCATTAGCATTAGCTATGTAGGTGGCTCCATAGTCTTAAATAAAGGGATTATGGATACGACAACAAAACAGCTGTGTGCTGTATCTGGGCTGTACTTTATGAGGCATTATATATTAGGTCAAGTTCGTCATACCATTTTATATGCTTTACATTTTTCATACATATTTAATGGTTTTGAGTGTGACTCTTAAGATCTTGCTTGGTTACACACTATACATTATTCAAAACATACCTGTATAATTCCTTATGATCTTTTTACATTTTGAATGTGAAAACTACATTTATTTCAACAAGAATTGACACTAAAAATGTTTGTATGCTAAATTAAGACCAGGAGCAAAACAATCTGTCCTTGCATGTTCCGAGTGTGGATTACAAAGGCAGAATGAAGTCTTTCTGTTGCACATCACATGTATTTTCCTCTCCTGATGTCTCTGTTTCTCACCTACCATTTATCCCCTATTTATTTTCCCCATAACATCCCCTGAAACTACCTAACTTTTACACACCAGTGTTTCTCTGCTCTTTTTCACCCATCTTCTGTCTCTGTCTCTCTCTGTCTCTCTCTCTCTGTCTCTCTCTCTCTCTCTCTCTCTCTCTCTCTCTCTCTCTCTCTCTGTGTGTGTCTCTCTCTCTCTGTCTCTCTCTCTCTCTCTCTCTCTCTCTCTCTCTCTCTCTCTCTGTCTCTCTCTCTCCTGGTGATACTGGACTGACACTCTTAGGCTCTTTGGCTGGAAAACAGAGGACCGCATCCTCTCTTGACCATGGCTTAAGTGAAATTGCTGCCTTCTCTTTCATGAGCAGCCATATTGTTTCCCGCTTTGATGTGTGCCACTGTTTGTGGCGGGGAGGTAACGCGCACCCATACCTGCCGAGCTGTCCAGATGGACGGAGGAACCCAGGGAGCGGGCGTGCATCCCCTCACCATCTGCCTGTTATCACCATGGACACCCCTCTGCCATGCAGCACAGGCAGAACCTGCTGTGGGCCTCAGGGAACTGAGTCACAAACATATTGTCCTCCGCACACACATGCACCCAACCACCCAAATATACACTGTCAGTGGCATACGGGACATTATTGTGCCCCCCCCCCCCCCCACACTGCAAGATCGGAGCGCGAGCCCCTCCTCCCCCCTCCCCTCCCCCCCTCCCCTCCCCCCAAGTCAGTGAATGCTGATGTGAATCCCTTTTTTCAGAATGTATTCAACTAAAACATTTGGTCTTATTAACTGAGCTACATAATACTTCAGTTCATTAGGCTTGGGCATTAGAAGAACAAAATAAGTGTGATTTAATGGGCTGGTTAGGCAGAAGTGAAAAATACATTCATATTAGAATTATTTGTTGCGTTCCGAGCTGAAAAATTCTCTCAACTATGTGTAAATGAGTGGCTTGCAGCGGCCAATCATTTAGAATTGTTCTAGCTTTTTCACAGTTTCAATATGGAAGATAAACTAATGTTGGACTGCAGGACTGTGTAGCTGCACACCCAGTCCTGTTTGATGTGTGTCTGCACGATTACATAGACTAAAAAAAAAAAAAAAAACATGGCGCAGGGTTGCCGATGTTATCGTTGTCCTTGGTGTGTTTTTGATACTTAAATTCAGTCTCTTCACATCACGTAATTGTTGTGCTAGCTAGCAGAGTGGGGGTTCTGACTGAATGCATACAGTATATATCTGTGACTGAATTATCTTGTTGAGTGGTCTTGTGTTTCTCAGCCTATTCAGAGGCAGCAGTGAAATAGGCCAACTTATTTCATAAGCATGGGAAGGAAATGTATTACCATCCACTTGTTTATAGTTAGTGGCGTGAATGTGTAGGATTGTTGAAAATGACTATCAGGCTAGGCACTCGACCACCTCCCTCTTTCCGCTATTTTGTTTGTAAACAAGAACTGGAGCAACCTATTCCTTCACGGTGAACTAGCATCAAATGTCAAGGCTGTCAGTGTCCTCTATTGCTAGTCAGGCCCTGGAGGTATGAATATGAGAGGCGGTTGGCACAGGAGCCGCCTTGTAGCTGTCATACTGGATGCTGTTCAAATAGGACTGATGAATATTAAGCAACAGCTTTGAGCAGATAACCAGTCAGCGTGTTCAACTCGTCGTCGACGCAACTTGTTATAGGGAAGAGGTTGCTGAGGTTTTCAAAGAGACACTCTGAACAGGAAGCTTAGTTTTTGTGTGGGGGAAGTTTCAATCAAGCATGGACTTCTAGGAGTGTGGTGCAATTACAAGTAGGTTAGTTCAGACAGTTTCACACATGGTGAGGTTTTCAACCTGTTGGACCAAGGCATGCAGACTCTGCAGACTCGTCTTGGTTGTACTGTCTGGGCAAACGATTAAGATAATTACGAGTGTTAAAGGTGGGCTTATTTCTCTCTTTCTTCACTAAGTGGTTATTGCTACGGCATGCAGTCTCATATGCACAGCATGACTCCGAGCCAAAGGAACCATCCTACTGTATGTGGATCCAATCTCCACTAAACCTCTCCATTAAAGCTCAAATATTGATCCTTCTTTTTTCCCTGATATTCAAACTACTCCTGCAATTAGGGGGAATGGGTAATTATATGAAGTGTAAAGAGAGTGGTCTGTCCTTTGGATGAATAATGGCAGCAGCAGTCTAATCAATAGGCTTTTTTCTGATGGTAATGTATGTGCTTAGTAACATGACTAACGGAATGGTCTACAGCTCAATGTTCCATGGACTGCAGTCAGTGTAATGGACAGTTGCTAGGGAGCTTGTGATTGTACCTTACAGTAATGGCAGTAATCCGCTGCCTCTCGTAAGGGAGAGTCTGGACATGATGAGTGCTTTGCCAAAATATGTTAGTTTTCGTTGGAGCGAGATGGGCTAATTGGCTGTTTAATTGCAGGTAATTGTTTTAGAGGATTTTCTGATGTGTGCTTGCAGGCAGGTTCAAGCTGTCATGGATGTGTTTGGTTTTGGAGAGTCATCGTCACACTGAAACTTAAACATTGCTATTGAAACTAGCTTCACGACAACCAGTGCCATTTGTGATTCAAATCATGATCTATTCTAAATTAGTCAAACAAGAGATGCAAATGTCTTATTTATTTAAGAAACTAACATTTGTTTAACATCTGGTGAACGTTTGGTGTAATGTTGAAATGTCCAGAGCAAAAAGAGCAACAGTGGCAGTTTATTTTCAGACACCAGTTTCTTTCCAAGGGCCACACCTCCTGCACCGCACAGCTGTCAGACAATTGAAGATGTATCCCCCCCCCAAAAAAAAACCATTCAAATCCGTAATATGTTTCGCAAAAGCTTATTGAATATTATCTTCACATGCGAATGATTGGGACAACTGAAACAGTGATAAGAAGTCAGCCAACCCTCACTCACGTCCCCTGACACTTCCACAGTACACGCGTGTTCATTGATCTTATCAAAGTCGGTCATGACTACAGAGCCTCTGGCAAGGTAAATGGTCATGCTTGTATCTCCTTCAAGGTATCAGTGTAATATCATACACATGGAACCATTATTGAACCCATACATTATTTTGACCCATGACAGTGGGTCACTTTTACAAGTGTCTGCTCTGTCAGGCATATTGTTGAATTGAGCCATGTGATATTCTATATTTAAAGTGCCTGGAGTGTTGAACAGATATTCTACTGTTGTGTCAACATGGGCCTCACTCTGTCAGTGCATTGGGGGAAACTGCAGCACAGATGTATAGATACACTTCTTCATCTGTGATCTGGGATAGTGCTTCTACTGTTTACGTTTTGTAACATACAGCACATTTACCTAATTTAAATCTCTATGACCCTCCTGCATTAGCAGCAGAATATTACATTTATCGTGGGCAGAGAATGCATCTTTACAGATGTACTGTTGATGTCACCATCAAGGTCAGTGGCCCCACATAAAAGGTTGAGGCTGGGATGCTACCCAGAGGAAACACATGCTCAGGCTGTTCATCCTCTTTTATAGCTTAAAGGTAGGCTCCATAAACCACCAGAACCATCCCTCTTCAGGTCAGTCTGTCTGTGAAAACGTGACCAGATTCACCAGGCAATTTCTACAGATGTCCAAGCAAAATTGTTTGAATCCTAATTCCATTTCGAGAGCAGTCGTGCGTAGAATCCATACCATATGTGCAGTAAGTGACATGCAGAGTGTTGGATTGCAATGCACAAGACAAATGGGGTTGTTTGGCTTGTTTGTTGGTCGTAAATGACAGTATGTCTTTGTCAAGTGTGGCAAGGGAACATGAAGTGCATCAGATGTCTTTTCCATACTTGTAATTTCCCATACTTTACCATTAGATTACACCCAGTCTCACAATATACTTCTGTCTACTTTGTCCTCTCCCACCCTGCCCTTCCATCTACGCTGCACTCCTATTGGCCCTAATCAGACTAATGGTACAAGAGTGGCTCTTCGGCCACCTGAATAATGACCGGTAATGTACAACTCCCCTTCTGAGTCACTACCTGAATCTTATGGACCTGATATATGCTTTTGAATCAAGGTGCAGAATGGGGGGCCATTACATCCACACACTCAAATCTAATCACACCATTTGATGCATTGAGGCAGGTCTGTGTAAAAGGGGAGGGGGACAGGACATGGGTGGAAGACCCCTTAGTTCCAACTGCTGATGATTATATATTTTTTTTATTATCATCATTATCATCATCTTCATCTTATTATTTTCAGTTTTGACGTTGCAGAAGGAACACATCCGTTTTGTCTGTATGCTTGACAGGAAGTCAACTCCTTCCTTTAAAAAGAAGAAATAGTACCTGCAGTGCCTGTCCGGCGATGATGACCGTGTAGAGTACGTGAGTTCTAAGTCATATCTGTGTGTACAGTAGGTGAGCTTTAAGACCTATTTCTGTGTAGAGTAGTTGGCAGTCCTGTCTGTGTGTATAGTAGGTGAGTTCCATACCAGGCAGGGCCAGTAGAGGGAGGAGCTCAACTCAGAGCTTCTTCCCTGTCTCTGTCATCCCGGACTCAATCCCTTCCTCCTCAGCTCTCAAACATCACAGACGTATCACTCCTAAAAAAGAACACCGCTAATGCATAACATAATTTAATTGTTTCCCTTTAACTTCCATAGAGAATACGTTTGAATGTAGGTTTATTTGGGATGTTTGATTTTATAAATCATAAATGTGTTCAATAACATTTATTTTTAAACTGATGCAAATGATTTTTACATTTACAAAGGAGTCTTTCAAAATGCTATACAGCAATTATTTCATCAAAAGGCAACCGTGTACAATGCAAACTCATTCCGATGATTTTCCTTGTCGAACTTAAAAGGGATCTCAGTTATTTGTCTTCTCTCTCATTTCATCTCCTCTCTCTCTTTCTGTATCAGTTTCTCAAGTCTCTCATCGGTCTCTCTATCACCATTACGTACTGTAAATATAGGGCTCTGTGCTAAACATGAGCTGGCCTTTGTTTTATGACGCTTTACGATGCAGATACCGCCGCGACTTTCACAGCCCTTGATGAGCCGTTTTACATGCTAATCATCTGACATCCTACTCACTAGAAAATGAGGGAGGGAGAAAGGGAAAGAGGATGAAAACATAATGTGTAACTTCTTATTTCATTTGGTTGGATGGTTACATCCTTCATCATTTTCTTTAATAACTGCCCTTAAATTAGGAAGAAACAACAAGTGTGCTGCGTGGAGATTAACTTGGTCCAAAAGTGTGACTAATTATTTTCTGCGCCACAAGCGGTGGCTCAATCTAGTGTATCAATGAATACCATTATGTGGGCCTTAGTTAACAGAGATGTGTGCTTGCTTTCTCACATTTTGTTAAAGGTCAAACTAACACACACACACACACACTATCTCTGTCTTTTCCTCCATCTCTATATCTCTCACACAAACACACTCTATCTCTATTTATTCGTCTCAATCTATCAATCTCTCTTCCTCTTTCTGTCTCTTTGTCTCTCTCCCTCTGTCTCTCTCCCTCTGTCTCTCTCCCTCTGTCTCTCTCCCTCTGTCTCTCTCCCTCTGTCTCTCTCCCTCTGTCTCTCTCCCTTTGTCTCTCTCCCTTTGTCTCTCTCCCTCTGTCTCTCTCCCTCTGTCTCTCTCCCTCTGTCTCTCTCCCTCTGTCTCTCTCCCTCTGTCTCTCTCCCTCTGTCTCTCTCCCTCTGTCTCTCTCCCTTTGTCTCTCTCCCTCTGTCTCTCTCCCTCTGTCTCTCTCCCTCTGTCTCTCTCCCTCTGTCTCTCTCCCTCTGTCTCTCTCCCTCTGTCTCTCTCCCTTTGTCTCTCTCCCTCTGTCTCTCTCCCTCTGTCTCTCTCCCTCTGTCTCTCTCCCTCTGTCTCTCTCCCTCTGTCTCTCTCCCTCTGTCTCTCTCCCTCTGTCTCTCTCCCTTTGTCTCTCTCCCTTTGTCTCTCTCCCTCTGTCTCTCTCCCTCTGTCTCTCTCCCTCTGTCTCTCTCCCTCTGTCTCTCTCCCTCTGTCTCTCTCCCTTTGTCTCTCTCCCTTTGTCTCTCTCCCTCTGTCTCTCTCCCTTTGTCTCTCTCCCTCTGTCTCTCTCCCATGCAAATGCCTGTGTGCTCCAGTGCTCACTTAAAACTTCCAAAGCTGCGTTAGGTGCCAGAGCTTCAAGGAGTGAAGGAGGGAGAGAAGGGGGGAAAAACTCAATTACAAAACCAATAAAGTAGCCATGTGAAGTAGCTGTGGAGGAGAGGAATTACGTCTCCATCCCAATGAATGGCCTAAAGCTCTTCAGCCTCCAAGATCATTGTGTCTTGCGTCTCTGCTGACAAGTTTTTAATTGACACGGACTCATGCATATTCATGACAGAAATTACCTCGTTCGCTCTTGATAAATTGAGGTAAAAGGCTGTTGTGCATAGATTTGATGATGTATCTTATTTTGTTTGGTAATAGCGACTGGATTTCTCCGGTGAGAGTGGTTAGTATTCTGTTTCCAGCCAACTGTGCCCGCAACGACGTTAACCAATATGTTCAGAAGGATTGATTGCTTAAAAATTGAAAACTCACACTTTGTCAAACGTCACACAGTAGGAGCTGATGTGGGTATGTGATATGTATACTGAGACCTGTACCATCATCTTCTGAATAAGAAATGTGTTCAGTACCCTGACCTACACAGTACTGTTTTATCATCAAATTCTAAATACTGTGTTTGTCAGCTATGGATTTTACCGGGATTCAAGTGAAATATGTCTGTATGATACAATTTCAAAGCTTTGTATGCATGTCATGTTCATTCTCATAATCAAGAACCCTTTGAAATGTGTTAATTAGTTTCAGTTTGTTAGCCTCCCGTTGCGTGTCATTTCACACTAACAATTTAGTGATTTGCTTTACTCAAAATGCAAGGCTTTCAATATCACATCCCTCATTCGGTTTGTCAGGCGGCATATTGGCCCTCGTGATGGATTTTATTTGATTATATTTGCTGTTGCTGTGCACAACAGTGTACAATGGAACGTGTACAACAGTTTAATTAAAGGAAGAGACAAGCCTGAATGCAAATATAATTGAAGAGTAAATTTAATTATTGTATTTGTTTTAGTCATGTTACCCTTTGGGTGTACTTTGGCTTTCATTTTGCATCGTCAACCTCCTGAGAAAAGAGTGTTTAGACATGACAGGATTCAGCCTTTGCATGCATGTGAACACACGCACAGACCAACAACTTTAATTTTATTGCATCAGTGACATGCATTTATTAAGCCCTCTAGGCATACTTTATGAAATGAAAGCTGCTCAGTTATTCATTTGATCTTTGTAGTTCATTCATATGAGTATTAATAATAATAATAACATTAAAAAATTAAAATGGATTGCCAATTACATATGCAGATGTGCACACAACTATATGAGATAACAAACTGTACAATCCCACAGTTCTCAGTTTATCATGCAATGTCATCTCTCTGTCCCAGCCCCTGATTAAGCTGCTGAGCTAAGTGAACAAAGTTGCAGTGAGCAGAAACGAGAGCAGAAGTGGTGATATCAGGACTACGGATCCTCCAAAGGCAGCAGTTCACCAAGGAAAGGAGAGATAAAGGGGGTCAGAGTTAAGCTTATCTGTTTGGAGTTCAGGACAGTGCATCCCTATCCCCTTGAGACTGTTTCATCCCCAGTCAGATCCTCATAGGCTGCACCCTGCAAGGCCTGTGTGACATCCATCCCCTTCTCCCACTGCCCCTTTCAAGAGGTCAGAGTAATTAGGCTGTTTTCTGCTGCTCCATCAAGGCTGGTTTAAATCCCTTTTCAGCAAGCGATTGTTATCGTCTTCTGTCTCTCAAGTGGATGTGACAGTTGGATTTTTGGGGGACTTATTTGCAGCAAGCCCCTTAAGGTCTCCTCTTGAGGGGCCAGTAGCACACTCTGTCAGAACCTTGACTTTGAACAAAACAATTAGCTCTGAGCTGTCCTTGCTGGTTTTTCATCTGTTCCATATCCAGCCACTTGCTAATCCGTAATAAGCATTGTTCTTTTAGAACCAACTGTCTTTTACCACACTTTTGATGGGTAATTAATGTAGTCTTCCTTTTGGGTTTATTGAGTCAACCTGTTAAATTTTTGTTTGGGGTTGTTCTTTGGTAGTGTTGGAAGTTGAGCGGGGGTGATGTATTTTGGATGGATTCAGTGTTATTGTGCTTGCTAAGAAAAGTGCTACAGAGCACTGAGTTCACAGTTCTTTGTGTTATTCGAGAATAGTTGTCAATCTGTGTGAGTGATTTGTCTTGCTTACCTTCAACACCACTCCTTTCCTTTAAGCCAGCACAAGTCTCTTTATATTTGTATGTTAATGTATAAAAACAACATTAACATCTAACTGGTCTTTATATAATCCATGTTAACAAGCATTATTGTTTCCTTCTCTGAAGCAGTTTGTTGATTACTTTTGTCAGGAGTTTGTACTGGCTTTGACTGAAAGGGTGTTTTGGTTGGCGAGTGGTCTTTTGAGTTGTTTTAGGGTGTTGTCTACCCATCCCCTCTGGAAATTGTGTGGGGAATTTGTGCGAAATGCTAGCTGTATCTTTAGGCAGTTGTCCCATGACAAGGTTACTGGGTCAGTGAGCAGCCACCAGTGCACACTGACGATGTTAAGCAGACTGATACTGACACCACCATGAATATAGTTATTAACATTGCAGTAGTTTAGTTGGAAATTTGAGTTTATAATAAAACAGTAAAATGTACATTGTAAGTTTTTTGATGGCTACAGTACAGATTTTTTCGATCAGTATGATACAAATCAATAGTATTTTAATCAGAAAGGTTGAACAAGTATCAGTTTTAAAGTTTTACTCTCGTCAACGGGTAAAAAAGTTTAATGGTTGCATCTCACATCACACTTAGCAGTTCAATCAAGATTAGTGTAAGCCCTGTAAGCTTCAGTAATTAGTGCTCCTCCAAGCAAGACAAGTTTAGCATTCAACCAAATAAGGGCTATAGCGCAGGGCTTAGAGTAATTGGCCTACTCTATAAATCTCAGTTTCTTTCACACTTCATGCACTGCATAGAATTGAATAAGGAAATTAACATTCAGACGTTGGATCCTTCGTTTGCCTCTGCCTTAATCCCAGGGCATCATGCTACACAATGTGGCAATGATCCGGCGGTTGGTGTCGGCTTTCCCGGCCGTACGTACACAGATGCACACTGTGATCCGCACAGGGTGAGGAGGGACGGAAAACTCGCTTCCAAACCGCCCTTGATGCTGTTTGTTGGAGCTGTGCAAACAGGGCATATTAACGGCATGCTGGGCCAAATTGTTTGCATACCATCACACACACTTAGCAACACAGCAGTGCACTGGCTGTCAAACGTACATTAAGGCCTTTAGTGTTTGTCTCACCACGCGACCTTGCAGGACGATTGCCTGCAGTATAGCTAGATCAGCTGCATGATTACGATCACTTCAATATTCCAGGATCTGTATTGAAGCTTAGGGGTTTCTTCTGATCACTTAACATGGCCCTCTCCTGATCTGTATTCACTTCCATTTACTGTCATTCCGTGTGCCTGGTCTCACACTAAAGAGTATATTAGGGTTGCATTGATAAAAGCCAGCACACGTCCCTCAGGCTCAGCCCATGTCTCAGGCTTTATTGTTTCAGCCACAATAAGCTTAAGTGTTGGGATATGACTCATTTCGCCTTTTCCATCATGTGTAGGTTTCATCTGTGCAGTGCTGGGAAGCGTTGCTTCTGGTTTCTGGGATGTGAGCAGCAGTAGTTATTCTGTAAGGCAATGACTCTCATTTCACCCCGACCCTCAGGACTTTCTCATTTTCTAGTATGTGATATTGAATTTTTTGTCTTGTTGTCAAGGTTACTTGACATGCAACCTTAAGTGTGGTTGTTTGACTATTGTTCAGTATGGATGGATAAATATCTTAAAGAATGTTTTGGCACTCAACAAGGATATTCCTCAACTGATGGATCAAGGGTTTGTGAAATATGTTATTAAAGAAACTGTGAAAGTTGACAATCATTGATTATCATAATTTCAAATGTTGTATTGATAAAACAACCTTTTTACATGTCTACATTATCCAACTCAGTCAACTCTGACTTCAACATTGAGTCAGAAGGTGTGTTTCTGTAACCTTCTTCCTTCACTAAGGCCTTTTACTTGCCAGCCCTGTTCTGTTCTGTTGCATTCAGTGTAGGGCGTCTTTGGCTCCTCCGGGATGTGAGATTGCTTGGTTATCACCAGGAAGAGATTATTTCTGTCTCCCATTCAGTGTGATGTGGCAGCCATCCAGAGGGAGGCTCACTGGGCCATTGTTTAAGGGCCCAGAGAGGAGACAGCTCCAACATCCAGGATGCTTTTGAAAGCCATGGAGGGGGAAAAAAGTCTTCCAAGATGAATGTCTGCACCCTGGGTTTTTAATCGTTTTATGGCACATTACTTTGCACGTCCCACAGTGAGAGGCAGCATGTTATGTTTTTCTGATTCTTAGTCATTTATATTCATTTCTTTTTTTTTATATTCATTTTATTTCATTTCTACCTTGGTATAAATGTGCTGGAGTGATGGTCCAGCATACACCAACCAAGGGCAGGCTGAGAGCATGGACCTTGTCAGTTTGTTGTCATACATGTGTAATCACATCACTTCACTTGTGCTTCTGGCTTGGGCAACACTGTTGAGTTTTTACACAATAGCACTGTTGGTATTTTGATGACAAATTGCTAACCATTGAAAGTACAATTATAATATAAATGCATGGAATTAATGCAACATCTATTGCATGATGATCAAATTGTTTATCTATGACAGGTTATTTAGTTACCCGGGAATATGGGTCCTTCGCTCCGTGCCCTTGAGCACTCTCATGAGTATTGATATTCAAGGCCAGTGGTTACACATGTAATAGAATGTGACAGCAAACCATATTCAAAAAAAGCTCTCTCCTTGGGTCTCCAATACTTTGGGCTTTTATTTGAGCTATAAATCCAAGAGTCAAGTTTGCTGGATGTTAAAAAGGCTCTATTATTCATGCCAGAGCTGAAGGATGGTAAATATGAGAGAACAAAGTGGTGGATAGGGTGATAACAAGCCTAATTTATGCTGATGTTGCGCTGTAAACTATTTACAGAGGCTGTTAGCGATCGCCAGGTTTATGTTGATGTCCTGAGGGCTATAAACCATCAAAAAAAACATTTAAGGTGAACATCCAAAACAAACACGGAAATGCAACATGCCCGGCCAAGGTTATGGAGCTTGTTTACCATGTATCCTGTTTAGTTCTAACCTCTCATCTCGTCACCTCCATCTTGTAATCTTCTGTTTCATGATGAGACCTTGGTGTCCAGATGGCCTGTAGTAAATAGCTCCCAGATGAAGCGCTGGTGAACATGCATCCTGATCAAATGGCCTTTCAAAGGCCAGAGGGAAACTCCCCAGTACCCAATGTTTCAAAGATTGTTTTCTGGCCTTGTGTTACAAACTCTTGGATACAAATTAACCTTTTGTTTAAGTAGATGGATGGGTCCCGCATAGCTTTGAACACAACACACTCCCTCCTCACTAAACTGTTAAAGAAATTAGTTTTAAACGACCTTGAATCACTGTTGGTAATGAAAAAGAATCAGTATTCGTCTAGAGCACTGGTCGGTTGGATTGATTTGTAGTGCTATTCCCCTGGTTGTGTGCTAGATCTGGGCACTCCATAGAGGCTTGTCCCAGGCCTCTGGGTTGGGAGATGGACTTTGAAGTGAGGCTCTAGCTGACAGAGAGCGCAGCTGGATCTATGCTTCCCACATGTCCATCACTAACCCTCAATCCCTGGAGCCCTCGCCCTCAAACCAACTAGTGGGCTCTCAGAGGCCTTAGCGATGGGAAACTGTTAGCTATGCATATTTCACTGCTCCTGCGCCCTCGGTTTTTTGCACCTTGGCAAAGTGTTGAGTTGCATCAGCTGCCCTCTACTTGCATATTGTCCTCGTTCCCTACAATGGGTATTTAGAGTGTCAGTGATTCATCAGAGCCATGAACAGTTAGTCAAGGTGTTTGCGTTTTACTCGATAGGTGTTCCAGTTTCTGCTTTTAAGAATCCTTCTGCTTTCTCTTCACGATTTATTTACGTCTTTATCAGTGATATTTCAGTCCTTTGCTACAATAACTAAACATTAATGTGGATGTTAATATGGATACATCCAAAATAAAAAAAATGGCTTGTGACCTTGAGCTGTTGTATGTTTTTGGGCCGCAGTAAGAGTAGTTAGAAAGCTGAGGCCAGCAGAGGTGCCATCCTTGACTCCGGTCTCCTACAGCGCCAGCCCACTCCGGAGGAGCTAAGCCACAGCTCTCATTAGCGGGACAGCGAGTGACCTTGGTGCCTCCTCAGCTTGCCCCCTATTCTTGTTTCCATCATAATTGCTTAGTCAATTTTACCTTAAGTTCACAGTGTATTTTTTTTCTCTAACTTTAACTTACAGAAAAGAAAAAAAAAACCTGGTGCAATGTTTTATATTTGTATGTTATTTAATTGGCGGCTCTGCCAGGTGCAGATTTGTTTTCCGAAACAGAATCTCTCGTACGGGGCCTGTGTTTAGTGCCTCAAAGGCAAATAGTTGCAACTTTTTGTTTTTGTTGTTGTCTAAAGAACACTTAACAAAAAACATGTCTTTATCTGTTTTCTATGTGATTATTATGAAAATCTACAGTACAGCCTTCAGATGTACAGTGTAACTCTGATGCAACATATCAGCCCTTTGTTCTTTAGAAACTATAATTGCATTGTTTAGCTGCAAGACAATTACTTTGGACTGAAAGGCCTGAAGTGAGTGAATGCTCGTCTTCATTGTTAGTGTGATGACGAAAATGTGATCTCTTGCAAACCCACTTTTCTAGGCAGTACTGATGTACAATGTGTCTAATAAAATCTAGTGTACCCTCCCTCTCTCTCTCTCTCTCTCTCTCTCTCTCTCTCTCTCTCTCTCTCTCTCTCTCTCTCTCTCTCTCTCTCTCTCTCGTCTCTCTCTCTCTCTCTCTCTCTCTTCTCGTCTCTCTCTCTCTCTCTCTCTCTCTCTCTCTCTCTCTCTCTCTCTCTCTCTCTCTCTCTCTCTCTCTCTCTCTCTCTCTCTCTCTCTCTCTCTCTCTCAAGGGATAGTTAAATAATGTGCTTTGATGTAGATGTGGCTCTTTAATGTGACCCTTTAATGGATTTTTTCCTAGCAGCTCAATTTTATATACAGCTATGGTGTTGGGTGATTTGCATCAACAGCATTCGCATCATTATCATGGTTAAATGAACGTATTATGTACAGGTAGCCCCCTATAGAGGGTTATGAATGGTGGTCTCTGCATTGATGGCCACACATAATTGTTATTTTCTTTGGTGCTGTAATTGCATCTGTAGGTAGGCATGTCTTAATGTCCTTTCACTGATGTCAGGATTATTAGCAGGATGTCATTATTTGAACATAAGAGTGGATTCACAATGTAGACGCACAGGAGAGTTTGGGAGGGAGCAGGGATATACTGTCATTTAATAACCTTTTAGATGATGATCCCATAGTGCAAATCCAGTGACCCCTATTTTCTGCAAGACTTCCTATCCAAGATATTGTCATGTGCGGCACAATTTTTGTACTTACCTTGGCACTAAATTAAAGGCCGATTAAAGTTGAGGAAATTGTAGTCAAAGGTTTGTCGATTCCCACTGAATTCCTCGTCTCTTTAAAGCACACATCCTTTGTTTGCCTGATATGTGTTCTTACAGACCACAATAGCACAGTTTTGCTATGCTGTCCTTTGCATAGCAAAACTGTACTGTGGTCTGTAAGAACACATATCAGTAAGACAAAGATGATTTGGTCATTATGTCATCAGCTCCCTCTCGAGGACTCACATTTCACTTAATCGATGTGGACATATGCTACTTCTCATCTCTCACCATTAGAGCGCAAACAGAGAAAATATCCCCAAGTTAACCCCATGTGTTTGATGAACGAGTCCGAGCATCGCTCATGTTGTGGATTTGTGCATAAGATGAACGGTGTACGCTGGTTTAATGTAAGCACTGCATTCCTCACTGCGCTGAAACATAATACAAGTGAAGAGCAGCCAACAGTCTCAATCATGGCAAAGGTCAGAGTGACACGGTAATCAATGGACTGCTGGGAAACCCCAAAACCAGCACTTTGGTCTTGGCTGTCATTTTCTCTAAGCTCATTTAGCTGCCCTTTCTCCTCAGACGCTATGCCCACCTAATCTCATTTCTGCTGTTAATGCCTGTTCCGGGAGATGGTGTGCTGACTAGGCCTGTGGTGCATCATGATAATGATTTATGTACACAACCAAATTGGATGTATCAAACACCTCTGACTTGGGGTGGAGTCTCAGCAATGGGATTTGTTTTCAATCTTACCAGAGAATAATGGTTGCATACAAATGCTGTATTTTTATAGGAGGTTATTTACAACCAGACGTACTTTACTGTACAGATACAACGTACCAATGAGTGCTGTATTTATATCTTAAGATACATATTTGTTTCAGTTCTAACACAAAGAACCCCCCCCCCCCAAGTTAAAAAGAAATAAAACTGTGATATTTTCACACAGTGTGCATAAGAACAAATATTACGTTGTGAGAACAATGAATTCAAATATATATATATCTCTTGACCACAGGAAGAGACTCAAGCTTCTCTGTACACAGAAAATCAGCATATCAATATATATATATATATATATATATTAATATAAAGTTGGACCTTTTGTAAGCAGTTAAGATAGATAAGCTCTGCTCAGGCTGCATGTGGAATGAAGGCAGTGCTCTCTGTTAGCACAGTATGGACGTCCTCTTGACAAGTTATTATCCTGTTGAGTGTTTAAGTGCTCTTAGTCTTTTCACACGCTCTTCCATTATCCAAACTACTTGACAGTTTGCAAACCGTCCCTTCAATCAATTTTTGGGGATACACATTTTTGACAGGCATCCGTAAACCACTTACTTGGTCCAGCTCTTTTCCAATGTTGTCAAGCATCGATCTTCTGTCCAGGTTCAGAGCCTCTGGATTATTCTAAAATGTGGACTGACAGTCTTAACCCACACTTTTCAAGACTGCTGTGGATTAAGTTGACACTACAGAACGACCTGTGTGCCAACAAACCGGATTTCGTCATTACTACTGTACATTGATAATCATCACGTCCGATCAGAGTTCCATCAGGAAACTAGTGCTTCCTGTTGAATAGTATATGGTTAAACAGTGTCATCTATTGAATTGAGTGAAAAGGTTTGTCGTAACAATATTTTGACAAACTGCATTATCTTAAAATGTATATACTGTGCAGTATATGGGTATAAGGAACATACATTTTTGGGTTTACAGTTTGAAAAGATTTGCAGATAATTGTAAACTGTTGAGATGAACTTGCCTGAATGTAGCTCATGTGTCCTATCAGTAATGAAAATATAAAGACACATAACGAACCAAACATACATTAAGAAAAACAAACCTCAAATCTGAACATTGGATCTAAATGCAACACGAGCAGAACACCTTCCTCAATGGTATCCGCTGGTGAGGTCAACACCAGAACATTTTCTTTAACATGTTTGTCTCAAACCAGTCTCAACTTAATGTTTTGCATTGCTAACAGCTCTTTATCAGCTCTGTTAATGTCTCTCACAGTCAGAGTAGACTTGACTGATGGTGAGAGCAAGAAGAGGTTGTGCTAAATCAAATTCTCTCTGAACGAGTGCATGAAGGATTTAATCTTATTTCAGTAGCCTGGGTCTTATTACAGCATGGTCACCTGACATGGCTGGCAGGTGAAAATGCAGGTTTATTTGCTGTCTCCTAATTGATTTTAAATTGGCCTTGGTTAATAAGTGCAATGCACTCTTGTAACCTGATGTAGTCTTTGAGTTAACAGCCCTATATTGGATTGCATTGACTTGTCTAATGCTTTAGCAAGTACTAAGGAATGAAACACTGTCACGCTAAAGCCTGTCCTTCTCGCTTGTGAATTTCCAGTGCAAGTCTACCTCTGCACCTCCTCCAATGCCAGTAGTTTTTGTGTGTGCCTGCACGCGTTTATATGTGTAATAAAGCCGTTACAGCAGATAAACAGATTTATTTGGATTAGTGTTTTGTCTTTTGGTAAATCACTGGCATGAAATAATAAATAAGCCATTCCAGTTGGCTCTCGAAGGCTATCACCAGGTTTTCCCCTCTGCCCTTCTAACAGGCCGAGCATCGTACCACACAGTGACAGCTCCTGGGGAGTTGAGCTGGCTGTTTGTTTCGGCAGCAGTGAAGAGGTCTCGGTGTCTCTAGACTGGGGGGCTCATTATTTCTTTCAAGTTTGTCAAAGACCTGTTGTTGGGAGAGACTAAGATCTTTCACCAGGGCTGTATTGATAGGAGTGTGCGTAAGGGACCACCTCAACCTTGCCGGGTGCATTTAATTGGAGAGCTTCCCATTACTGCTTTACTGTAGAACTGTCTTCAAAAACATTGGTCTTGATATACAGTTCAGTATGTGAATTATACTCAGCATGCAATTTGACTTCAGCAGCACACTTGACACGTGGGAAACTAAAATGACTGGGGTCAATCAAAAATGCCTTCTTCCTGGAATCAAAGCCCATGTAAGAGGTTGTGATAAGGGACTTAATTGGGGTTGGTATAAGCACTCAGGGAGTATCCTCAGTCCAAAAAAAGAAAAAGAAAATGTGATGTGTGATTGCGATTGTAAAGTCATGACAATCCATAAAATCCCTGGATATCATCCTAGATGCAGTAATGGAAGGAGGACTTGTGCCTGAGCCTGTCTGAGTTTCATCAGTGAGGCGTGCGAGGGATTGATTTAGACACATGGCTGGACACGCCATGGGTCTGTACCTGCACCCTGGGCTTAACCAGAGCAGATCAGGAGCCTTCATTCAGAGAGACACCCTACACTCAGTGTTGCTGCTGTTACAGAAACAAGATACAGCTGTCATTTTCTCTCTTGGTTGTGTGTGTGTGTGTGTGTGTGTGTGTGTGTGTGTTTGTGTGTGTGTGTGTGTGTGAGAAAGAAATAAATAAACTGGGTGCGTTTGTGTCAGTGTATCTGTGTGAATGACTCACATAATGTTAGCATATTTGCTTTTGTTAACTAATGAGTGAGTCTGTGTGTCTTTCACTTCATGCTTCTGACTTTGTATGACCCCACATGGGGACATACTCTTTATTGTAAAAAAGCAATTGAGATTGTAAAATCTGGTTGGTTTTGGTGGTTTAAACTCTCCAGGTTTGAAATGGAGGTTACATTTACATTTAGTCATTTAGTTGACGCTCTTATCCAGAGCGACTTGCAGTAAGTACAGGGACCTTCCAGCCGGGAATCGAACCAACAACCTTCTGATTAATAGCCCGACTCCTTAACCCTCCTTAACCGCTCAGCCATCTGACCCCCCCCCCCCCCGCCCCATTTGAGGTTTACAGTGAATCCGACTCACAGCAACTTGTCCTCCTACAAAACACTACTTTATCCCAAGTTTGTGAAGCACTGCAGACAGCAGTGCTACCATCATTACGGCACTCCCTACTCAGTATCTGCTGGACAACAGACACACCGGGCCAGAGGGAAGGTAGCACCCGTATCCGGTATATTATGGCTTCATTCTCGTACAGTGGGAGGAAGTGGAGATGTTTCCAATGGTCCATTGAAGTGAGAGAGAGAGAATGCGAGCGGGGCAAGAAAGGGCTGAGCGAATCAATGCGCTGCGCGCAGCTATACAATCAAATGTTTAATTTGCCATGTTAAAATGGCAAATTAGATTGTTATATAGTCCCTTAATTATCCTTGGTGGCAGGGCATGGGGTTATGCATGACCACCGGGTACATATACAGTAAACAGTAATTCTGTGTATACACCTGATGCTGTGTTGACACCAATGCTACATTTGTTTTTACAGCTTTTTGGTAAAATCGCTTTTTGTGGTCAGAAGTATTGCCTCAATTCGGTCTTATACACCGCAGGGCTGAAAGTTCTCCTGCTCTGCTGTTATGAGCACCTGGATCCTGGCTGGCTTCAGTGGGATAATCAATAGCCATTTACCGGCCTAAGAGTGAAACTGTGTGCTAGTGATTGAGTTAACCTCTTGGCTTTAGAGTTCAACTGCAGACATGTAACATCCAATATTGAGCTCTTGCAGATGGTGTCAGATTTTTTTAAACTGTTCATAGAAATGTAAGCAACTCACACTATTTCAAGATTAAATTGTTGCAATCTAAATGTTCCTTTGGGGATCTTCAAAATATGTCCTATTATGCAGATTATTGTTGGGAAAAAAACAATTACTGACAAGGTGTGTGATGTAACCTGATGGAGAATGATGTTACTAATTATTTTGGGAAATTAGATCTGATTGTTATATTCAGGTCTATTACAATATGTCCCTGATGTGCTGTATGCTATGATGCAGTGATGGCTCTGAATGCTCCACGTTGGAAGTATCCAAATTGACCCTTGTTGGGGAGAATGGGTGGAATGCAAGCTGTAGGTATGGTAGCAACGCTAGTGCTAAATAACTATTTAGCTGATCAGCTCCATGATGCCTGGTAAGTAGGGCTTGTGAGACTGCTCATCAAAAGAACGAGGTGGCCTCAACTTTCCTAGACTTTTTGCTATGGTACTAATGCGGAGGGCTCGCTGATATCGCTGTCTGTCTTACTAGAACGTTGTATCTGTGTCGTTGCTAACGTGTGATGACGTTGTGACGTTAGCTAGCACTGAGTTTCCTTGTTCCTTTCCCACCTGGAAAATTGCGGTGATTGGTAAAAATTGCAACGTTGCGCTGAATTCGTGGGGAATCGTTGAATTTGCGTGAATTGTTGGGATCGCAACATCGCGAATTACTAGAGGATCTGTTTAATCGTGATGGAGGAATGAGGCGCTTCTGGTGTTTGCCCAGGTTTCGGTGTTGGTTATTAAGAAACATTTTCTCACTGAACTCCACTTTGAACGCCAATGTCGGCTAACTGATTTAAATCCAAATAAGTAATCTCAAGGACACGATTGGGGCCGGCGGGCTACATTCACGGCACGAGCAGGAGAACGCGCGGATCCATTCATAAATGCAGTAGGGGACTGTAGCTGCATTATATATTAAGACAAAAAATTTGTTTTTGCTTGCACTGATACTAAGAAAACTGTTTTCCTTGTCAGGAAAAGACCAGAAAAAGACCAGACAAGCCTTAATGTCGATCACTGCTCTGTCACTGTGCCTGATATATGGACTGACTACCGTCCTTGTGAGGCATCTTCTCATGAACCAGGGTCCAGCGCAGGTCCTGTCCGTGGTCAGGCTTTCACAGGGATTATGCTATCAGAGAGGAGAGGGTATCAGGTGCTAGCTGTGTGCTCCTGCATAGTGCAGATTACATGCTGTTCTGACACCTCTGTCTGTTCAAGGTTGCTGATAAGGATTAGACATGATGTGACCCCTGCACTTGCTCCTATGCATAATGCTACACAAACAGTCACTCATGTGGATATAGATTTAGCATGGCGCACACCGCTATGGGGAGATCATAGCTATGTATCATAAAATTGCAATTACGGACTGAAAGGTGAGCAAACAGGCGTGAAAGCCGCCTCATTCATGACACATACGTGAGTCTGCCTGTTCAAATACATACTAGCAAGCAGCTACGTACACACAAGTGCACAGCCTAAATTGAAGGGCCTTCGCATTTTTTTTATAAATCTGATTAAATGGGTCTAAGGCAAACATTAAGTAGGTCATCTCTGTGTGCGATAAACTAATTGCAGCATTCTAATTCTTAATTGTGGAATTGTTGGAGTCCATTTGGAATGCTAATGCAAGAGACAGCTGGTGAGTGCGTGTATGAATGCGTCTTCTGGGACTTGGTCCAAATCCACCCAGGGATTCCCTGCTCTCTCTCTCTCAGCCTGCTTCTGCCTGCCTGTCTGTCAGTCCGTATGTCAGTCTCTCTCTCTCTCTCTCTCTCTCTCTCTCTCTCTCTCTCTCTCCCTCTCTTTATCTCTCTTTCTCTCTATCTTTCTCTCTCCCTCCACCATAACATCACCATGTCTTCATATTGCGGTGCAGCCGGGCTGGGAGACAGAAAGAGTGTGACGGAGTGCAGAGGAGAGTGGGAAGCGCAGGGCGATTATCTCCAGGCCTCAGCCTCCTCCTTCTCCTCCTCCCTGGTCTCCCAGGCTCCGTCAGGCCCGCAGCCCTCCGAGAGGGGCCCGTGTAATCGCTTAGGCCTCATTTAACCCCATTACAATAAGTCATGCACACATTTCAAAAGGGGGATCCTTTCGCAGTCATTAGGTGTAATTAAGTTGAATGGAAAGCCGTCATGGTAGCAGGCCGATTTGCTGGGTTTTTAGGCAGGCATGCATCTCCTTAAACCCAGAAGAAATGTTTGTTTGTTTTTGGACTAGTAATTAACTACGCTCTATGTAGTTTTTTTTTTTTCTTCTTCATTTCACTTCTGCACCCTCAAAGTCACGGACTTGTGCAGGGCAGTAGATATTGGTATGACACTCTACAACCCTGATTTCAACTCTGCTTTTTCTGGAGGTTTTTGAACCCATCAGATTGTATGTGGAGTAAACTCTGGTTGGCTAATTGGAAGAAGTAGAAAGGCATGTGCTAGATTGTGCCCACTCGTTGGATATGGCACATAGGGAAACTGGAATATAGTATAAAAAGATTTTGGAAATAATTGGAGTAGGAGTAGGAGTAGGGCTGAGGGAGGGGGAGGGAGGGGGAGGGTATTGTATGGTTGCTGTGAGTGACCTGTGTCTGTCTGTCTCTCTCTCTCTCTCTCTCTCTCTCTCTCTCTCTCTCTCTCTCTCTCTCTCTCTCTCTCTCTCTCTCTCTCTCTCTCTTTCTCTCTCTAAGGGGGAGGGAGGGGGGGTATTGTATTGTATGGTTGCTGTGAGTGACCCTCCCAACAGGGAGCCTGTCGTTTGACAGCTGATGGAGGAAGGGAGTCAGATATGACGGCGTCTTGTCAGAGCTTTTGATGTCCATGACACAAAGTGATGAGACACTCGTCACTTCACACACCCAGTATCACCAAGAGAATTGTCATTCTTTTTTTCCCCTTTTGTTTTACTAGCTTCCAAATGAGTGATTGGCTCTACTGAACAGACTGGTTCTGAATTGTCATATTGCTCATTAAAGCGCTTCCCCAATCAGTGTTCCTTCACTTTTTCATTTCAGTAATCACTGACACTTCTCCATATAAAGACATATTTTGGACTATTTTAAAATGGCGAGAACTTGCAATTCTTGCTGGTTTGCCACGGTTCCTGTACAAAACCTTGAAAATATTTAATAAAAATAGATTCACTGTGAAGGGAAGTTGACACTGTCTTGTGATTTTGTGCTAACTGTAGCATTAGATAGACTCTCTGTTGGTGTGCATCAGGCAAATAGTTTGACACCTCTCTCTGTGTTCCAGGCCTACACTAGCCAAGAGCCAACATGTCAACGTTCCGGTTTGGTCAGCACATCATCAAGGCTTCATCCGTGTTCCTGCAGACAGAGCTGTCCTTCGCACTGGTCAACAGAAAGCCTGTGGTGCCTGGACGTATCCTTCCATTTCCCTGAACGAGTGAAAGCTGATAATGCAAATAGCAGGTAGGGCCCCTCTCTCACTCCCACCGTCTCTCTCTCTCTCTCTCTCTCTCTCTCTCTCTCTCTCTCTCTCTCTCTCCTCCATTTTTCTCTTTCTGTCTCCCACCCTCTCTCTTGTTTCACCTCTCTCTCTCTCTCTTTCTCTCACTCTCTGTGTCTCTCCATCTTTTTTTTCTGTCTCCCCCCACCTACCCTCTCTCTTCTTTTACTTCTCTCTCTCATATATATCTTTATATATAATTGTTCTCTCTCTCCGCCTGTCTGTGTCCGTGCATCTTTCCTGATGAGTACATTCTGTGCTCAATGGAGCGGCCCCATCTCTTTATCTGGTTGCCCGGCAACAGTTGTGAGTCTTTGACGCGATGAGAGTGACCCCAGTAGGAGGCCACATAAACAGATGTTTACCACAAAAACAGACAAATGCCACACCTAAAAAAGGAAAATGACAGCAATGTCACACCTTTATGAAATATGAGGACTGACACCTTGAGTTGTTTAGTCTGTGGAAAGTTGTATTTGTTTTGTATGGAAACCTAACTTTGAAACAGATGTTTACTTCAGAATAGACACACATTGCCACATTGGAAGGAGGCCAAGGATCTTTGTCAGTTCTGGTCTCCACTCCCCTCTCTGAGTGGAAGAAACTCAATACTTTTGTCTATTAATCATCGTTTTCAACCAGCAAGAGCAAACCTTGCATTCATTTGCATGATTTCCATCGCTGATTTGCTTGAATAATGTGCTTATTCTTTTTCAGGAATAATAATCAGCCCTTGGCTTTGTGCTTGAGGTCTTCAAGTGCTGCTCTGCCTTGCATAACTCCTTTATGTTTAGATTAACTTTGGACTGGGGGAGATTTTTCACTGCATTATAGGGCATTGCTGTATAATCCTTAAGTGTAAGGAGAGGCAACAATGTTCTTAGGCCATACAGAATACATTAGCATTATTTAATCATAACACTTTCCCATCCTACATGAAACATTATAATAATGCCAGAAAGCAAATTCCTGAGCAGACACTGTGATTATCATGCTGGTGTTAAAGGCCAAGTTTTTGTTTTCTGAAGTATATTTGTGAGTGTACGTGTTTGTCTGCGTGTGTGTGTGTGTCACACAATTTTGGGACTTAGAGAGTGAATATAGATGGGCAATACTTTACTTTGTCAGCTGCATTTTGTTCACTGTGTGAGGGCTCACTTCAAAGGTCTCTTCTCTGCTCTCATATCAGTACATACTATGGTGTGAAGATGTAGAGTGTGCTTTGGGCACTTGGCTAGGATCTGAAATGCTCCTGGCTGCACTTGGCCTCTGATGTGTTCCCAGTAACGATGGGATGGAGAGTTCCTTGTGCAGCAGGACAATCCCTAAGGCTTTACGCCGCATACATTAAAGTCAGATTGTATCCCAGCAGACATCCACAGATCCATCTGTCTCTGTCTCACATAAACACACACACACACACACTCACTCACTCACTCACTCACTCACATAACGCTTATCCATGTATTTATCCTTTAGAATATAAACTACTCTGAATGCTACTCACACAGTAGAAGTGATGTGCAGCACAGCATTTGTGACATGTCATCTAGGTGACTCCGTGACTTGGTTCCTGGAACAACATCTTTCCTTTTCAATAACGCTGGGTAATGAGACTGCAGATGTCACTTCCACTGCTTTGGGATGGACAGAATGGTGAAATATTTGAGGGAGAAAATGTCTGTTTTATGACATTGTCAGCCTGAGCACACCTCCCTGTTGCCTGTTTATCGATGGAGCACCCGGACGAAGCCTTTTCGGGGTAAATTAACCAGACAGACAGGCTGGGGGATGAGAATGAATATCTTTTGTGGGGATGTTTTGAGATCTCACCTTCAGTTTGAATGCCCTGGGTATTTGGGGGATTTGATATTATATTTCAGTACTATATCTTATTTTATTGATGTTAACAAGGAAAATAAACACTTCTAGAGCTTTAATCTATTATCGGACAATAGAACACAAAAAAGTGTCTAATTGTGTCTCACTCCAGCACGTCCTGCTCTCCCTGGGTCCCGTCTCTCTCCCTCTGCCACTCATTAGACCCTGGCCTGGCTGCTCTTGTGGGTCATCTGGAGAGCAACATTACCTGTTTCACTGCTCTAATATTAACTCCCCCCCCTCTCTCTGTTTTTATGCCTCTCCCCTCTCTCACTCTCCCCTCTCTCTCTCCCTCTTTTTGTTACTCTATAAGCGCAGCTAGTTCTGGCAGGGCAATCGGGCAGCGCGCGTCAGTCAGTGATCGGGGACGTAAGGCGTCTTACTCCACCTTCCTTACTCCTCCCACTACCACACCCATGAAGCAGCGCATATCCATTGGGCCACGTCCGATAAGGCGCCTTTAAAAGACGCGCGGATATGCACACACTCACCCCGGTCGTTGTATGATCGGTGCTGCTGCCACCCTCCACCGTCCCCTTCTCCCCCATGCTGTCTGTGTATCTATCCAACAGGGGGATTATATCTCTATTGCTCCCTGCCTCATATGTCATGTATGTATGTGTTGCATCGAGGAGGCAGGGAGTGCTTCCCTTAGATCATCCACTCCGCCAAAGTAAATCTACATGTCCATGTCCATGTCATGTAACAATAAATGCTCAAATCTAATACGTGATTGTCTTGACTGAACTGTTTCTCCCTCGTTTGGTTGACAAAATTATTGTGAGAAGTCACAATTCAGTCCAAATCTAAATCCAGTTGCCCCCAACTCCTAATCCTAAACCTAACTGTATTCATAACTTTCATCTCAACACAAAAAAATCTAATTTGAACCCATAATCCTAACCCTAACACTAAAACTATCCTTTATACCTAAACACAATCTTAGAGTTAATTCAAATTCCGAACTCCCTAAAAACCTTTAGAAATAGCACTTGTGAAGACAAAAATGGGAAGAAAGATATATTTTTCCACAGTTTACTTTCTGGTCAAGTCCACACAAGAACAATACAACAACCACACAATCAATTTCTTTCTGAACTGTAGAAGCACCCATTGTGTTGACAATTGAATGCCAGTGCTGCAAGACCAGCTTTGGGTGTTTTGTCTCGATCAGATGAAGCAAATGACCCCATTAGTATAGTGCAAGTCATGTGTAGTATGTGTCAAATTAATGTTCTGCCTGCTTTGACCCTGTTCACAGAAGGCAGGGTAGCTCTTCAGCTTTGCTAATACATGTCACATCCATTCAAATTGTCCTAATTGTACAATGAGTGTAGTGTATTCCGATTTCCCTATACATTGCACAAATGTTTTATCTAAGATTAACCCTAAATGTTTATCCATAAGATTATTTCATGTCTTATGATGAAAATCTTTTTTGTGGAGAGTTACGGTTTGTGAAAGCCTCAAAAGAAAGGACATTCCAAATGACAACACAATCCTAACCAAACTGCTGCACAAACAACATGATTGGTGATGTATTAAGTACAGGGGATACAGCAGCATCAGCTGGAATAGCTGTGCACTTCAAAATATCTTGTTTGTTACATTTTACATTTTATTCAGTTAGCAAACACCTTCATTCAAAGCAACATACAAATAGTACATGAAGAAAGGAAGATCAAGGATCATACGTGCACTGTATTTCAGTAGCCAGTCAAGGATGGGTGTACTCTTTACATCTCAAGGTAACTGCATCTCAGCTATCAGGCACAGAAAGTGAAAACTCTGTCAAAGCAGACAAGGAGTCAGCATTTGGGGATGTAAGTGCTCCAGAACTTTACTTAGAAATAAACAAGATACAGAACAAAGGGCAAACGCCACACGGCCATCGATAACAAATCAAAGAATAAGACTTCACAACGAGGTCTGAGACGGCTCAGCTTATATAGCCATCCTAAGAAGTAAACACAAAACAAGTGCGTCTAATATTCTGGTGACGCAGATCGGCGCTCAGACGCCGTGTGAACCGTGACAAAAACGAATGTCACAGTGCTTCAGTGATTAGTTAGAGTTGTGTTGCTCTTTTGAGTTTCCTTTGTTTTGAGGCTTTTTCACAAACCACAACTCATCACATCAAATATATTGTATTTAATATATGGATGATAATAAATACAGTATATGTTGAAAAGAAATACAGTAGGAAGTCCAGTCCTGTTGATGTTTTGAAGAATGCACACAAACATTTGCATACTTCAGAGAAAGGCACTTGTCTTGTTTGTCTCTAATGTGTGGGGAGGTTTAAAATCAATGCTATTTCCAGAAGACGTAATTTTTGTGTTAATATTCATTACAATCCAGATCATATTTTATTTATGTAAATCCTCATTTACAGCCTGGATCAAATAAAAGATACTTTTGTGCATTCATGTGAAAGCAACTATCACGGTCTTGGTTGGCAAATTACAGTAGTACCTTTGTACATGTTATACCTCTCAGGTTACAGTATTCCTTTATGTTTGAATTGCTGTCATTGCCACAGTTTCCCTTTATAGGTTTGCCACTCAGGCAGACACAAGGATACTTCCTTCGAACATGGTTTAAAGGGGTCTGCCATACAGTAGGCTGCCAGATTGGTGCCCTCATAAATGAGAGCGATACCCTGTTTTATCTGCTATTTAATGGGCACCTTACAAACCATGTCTCAGTCGGTCATCAAACAGGTTTTGGCCCTCTCTGTCGGTAGCAAAGACTGCTGTCCGTGGTTCATTGTTGAAGTGCCTACTGTAAGCCCCAGCAGGATAAGAGAACCTAATCACTTTGTGTACTGTGACTCTGCACTGGCTGAGCATGGCTGAAGGTCAAGTTTACAGAGATGGATTAGAAAGTGTCATATCAGCCTCCAACATGCACACTAAGTCCCCCCCCTCGAGGGCTCCAGCCTCGCTCAGAACATCTACTCCATTACTAGCATGTAAATCTCCTCAACAACACAAATCAGTCTTTGACAAGCCTTTGATTCGGCATCTCCTTTCTGGAGGAATTCATTAGCGCCACACTCAAGAGTAGTTGATTACGTAGATCCAGTAATCCTATTAAAATGCATAATTAGTAAAATTTTTCTCGTCTTTTCAGAGATGGCAAATGGTGGGCAGGAAAGAGTTGCGATTAGCGTGGCACAATGATGTCTCATTATCAGACATCTACTCCAGCAGCACATATTAGTAGATGCACAGCCAGGGATTAGCACAGCGTTGGGTCTTTTGTTCTGGTAATGAACCCCCAAGGTAACTGCTTGAGTGTTGCGATGGAAAAACGCTAAATGTCAATGGACGTCTGTTGTCTTTCTGCGGTTTTCCCCCCTTCTATATTATCTGTCTCCGACATCGCGGTTTTTGAGGAGGTGAAACGTGATCAGAGTTTGACACATGGAGGAGGGCAATGTTTTTTTAAGACCTTGCATGTGAATGCATCAGAATACAGATTGTTTCATTTCTGCCTCTACCAACAATTATTGAATTGATGATGATTTGGATTATTAGATCAAATCAAAGAAACATGAATAAAAACAAAAATGAATCTGAAAGAATACAGAAAATGTCTTTGTGGCACAGTAGTTGTTCTACAGTAAAGCATTTACTTGTGTACTCCTCAAGCACCACAACTAATCTGTCATGTCTTCTGGATAGCTAGGTGCTAGTTCTACAGTGTTAACAGTTAGTTCTATCAGTGTTAACTCATCGCCGTGAGAAGACTGCATGCTATCTCTACTCTCTGATGTGGTTTGACAGGTCCCCCAGCCATCTCCTCCAATGTCTGTCACCATCTCTGTTTCAAATATCGTAACTCCTCTCTGATATTCCTCCTGTGTGGCGCTGCACTCATCTTCTCCATTCCCCCCTGTCCTCCTCCGTACAGCCTCCACCCTCCTCCTTCCCCACCCTCCTCCTCCCCCACCCTCCTCCTCCCCCACCCTCCTTCTCCCCCACCCTCCTTCTCCCCCACCCTCCTCCCCTGCCCTCCACCACCATACTCCTCCTCCCCCGTCTCCCTTCTCCCTCTCCCAAGCCCATGTACTGCTGATAGTGCAGCACAACATGCCGCCGCTGGCCCTCCTAGCCCCCCCATGTCCAGCCAGCTGCATGGATCACTGTGCTTCCATGCCGCCAACCATACATGAGAAATCAGGTCATTGGGTATTCTGAGTTGCGGGAAGCATTGCCTCAACCTTTTTATCTCCATCGTGTTTATGTTCGTGTCCGTGGAGGGCTTGACGGTGGGCTGGGATCAGAACCCCAGCAGGGCCCTCCTTGCACAGCAGGGGCCCCTTGCACAGCAGGCCCAGAGTGGGCCAGACGGAGGTGGGGCGGGGAGAGGGGCGGGGAGAGGGGAATTGGGGGATGGATGCATTTTATGAGCTTTGCTCACTGGTGATGAGGCTTGTTTGGATGTCTTCCCAGTCCACTTTGTATCACACACACACGCACACACACATGCAAGCACACATGGGTCATAAAACATTTATCCCATCATGCGTGTTTGTGTGTGAATAAAGGAAATTCATGTTTTAAATCTTCGTTCAAAGCAATCTTATGATCTTAAATTAGCTTTGTTAAATGGACACTATGTTTTTTTTTTTCTGTTTTTTTTTTTAAACATGCCTCTTAGATATTATGTTGAACAAGAAAAAGAAAATCTAATTCTAGATTAATGCATGTTTTTGGCTGAAAACTGAATGTTTCAAGACACTGCATCACATCTCACAAAGGTTTATATGCACAGGCTATTTTTCTTCAAATTTCCTTTGAAGATGCACTTCTCTCATAACACTTGTCTTAATAAATAATTCCTTGTACAATATTTTATGCAAAGCCTATCATATCTATTGCTCACAATAAGAGTGTATTATTGTTTAGACCTGATGCACAGTAGACAGAGATTTAACTGTACCTGCAGACTCTCTATTCATAAATAATCCAGTGATTTTGTTCTAACTTTTGAGTTTATTTTGACTTCATAAACTCTTGGAATGAAATTAAGATAACATAGCCATTTGTTGTTCCGTTCTGTCTCTAATTGTGTCTCTGTGAATGCATAAGCACACGGATGTTATAGGCTGGCAGCCTTTCTGTCTGTCTTGCTCTGTGTTGAGTCGTACTGGACAGTGGAGAGCAGGCCACTCAGACTAGTGTTTACCTGGGGGAAGTCTAGGGTGGCCTCCTTTCCTTCAGTTTAGTTTCTGTTTCATAATTAAACCTGTCTCCCCAAGGCCTGCTCCAGATGCGATTGCAAACTCTTTGGCCCCTTCTATGCCGCTGAGACATGCAGCAGACAGCCTCATGTCCTACCAAACTGTGGCCTTGGTCACAAAGCATATTTGTACTCATCTATTCAACTTTCCCTACCTATATCCTTTTTTTGTAGACTGGTTATATAACTGTGGTATCTGAGCTTACCTTGTGCTTGTTTCTGTGTCTGCAGCTTAATAACTCCAAAGTTAGCTCACTGTCTGCAGTGCAGCACACTGATTCTAAGGAGCAGTGTCATGAAACACTGTGTCTTAGCAAATATTTGACCGCCAGAGACAGTGACTGATTGCTACTTTAATGCTCCCAGCAAACTAGCATTAGCATGTCAGAAAGCATCGTTACTCTTAATTATTTGATATTACTTGAAGCAGACGCATTAGGTGTGCCCAACACCATTCATTGTGGCCAAATTAGATTTTGTCAACTTTGTGTGTGCCTTTGTGTGTGTGTTTGTGTGTTTGCGCATGCACTTGTCTCTTTGACAGGAGTTTGTAAGGAGTCTTGTTACAGTAAGTGTTGCTGCTTTCCTATGTACACATACATTTTGCATATAATGGTTTTCTAATTATTTTTGTATTGTACAATAGTATTATTATTAATAATTGACATTATAGCAATTATAATGATGCAGTTGGTGATTAAGATTTCGGTGAGACACACACAGATTCCTGGAATTATAGATAGGGCACAATACCCCTAAAGCAGCCGGTGAGTAAGATGTCGGTGACACCCATATTTCTGGAATTATAGGTAGATAGTGCAGTGTCTGTGATGCAGTGTTGTTGTTTTTTCTCTCAGTGGCTTTGGTACCAACATTTCTCACAATTGAAATTCTCAAAATGACTTGTTCAACCTGGGGTCAGATGGCTGAGCGGTTAGGGAGTTGGGCTATGAATCAGAAGGTTGTTGGTTCGATTCCCGTCCGTGCCAATTGACGTTGTGTCCTTGGGCAAGGCACTTCACCCTACTTGCCTCTGGGAGAATGTCCCTGTACTTACTGTAAGTCGCTCTGTGTAAGAGCGTCTGCTAAATGACTAAATGTAAATGTAACCTCCATATCATCTGATCACTTCTCCACATTATGACAGTATTGTCTCATACTTTTGACGAAAGTGCTTATGCTCTGGTACATTCATGCACATTATTATGTAGCCTACAGATGTCTACTGTTTCCTACATTATCAGCTGCTTATGTCATGTTGATTGACACATCCTACACACACACACACACACACACAGACATTCAGAGATCTTTTGCATCATAATATAGATTCCATAAACATTGGTTATCCTTAGGCAGATTATTTACTTTGTCATAAGTGGGACTCTGTGAGAATGTGCAAGCACTAACTATGTCTCTGCTACTTGTAAATTCTAATTTCAGAAAGATATACTGAGGGGGCACGGCCCCCCTCTTTTACTGTGATTAATATCAGAGTCTGAATGCTGCATTAGTTTCCACACATTATGTTATTATTCTTTGGGTGGGTGGAGTCTTAGACTGTCAGGAGTGAATTAGACTAATGTTTGACATGCCTCGTAAAGAATGGGAGGGTAGGGTTAAGATTGTCCTCTTTGTTCCATTATTATGAAAGATAGGAATCCTGCAGCACTTCTAGCCAGGAACCCAATTTAGTGTGTAACTTATGTCAAGCTAATGTGACAAACAGACATGTAAGTTATTGAATCTGTAAACTCGAGTAGTCTTTCCCAACTCGTTTCAGTTCCAGAGGACTCATCAGCATTATATTTTGAGGACATTAGGCTAAAATAAGACCAGAGCTAAGAAAAACGCTCTATTTTCCTCAACATCAATCATTTGTAGTCTATTTTTCCATGTGTATTTTATTATTCAGCCTGTGACTTGAAATACATTAGCAACACCATACAACTCTTCAAGATTAGATTTTTTAGAATTCAGAAATTCAAAATGTGTTGAAACCGGTATATCCTAGTCAGCGCTATCTACAGAATCCACCAAATGTGGTCGGACTGGGATACGCTCCTTCCTTCAATGAGCATTCATATGATTTCCTGTTACAATCACAAACATATATACCACTCTGGTCAGCAGTGTACCTCTTCTAGGGGGCTGTGTATTCATTTGGTTGTTTAAAATAGCAATACAGTATTTTTACAATCCCTTTGCACAATAATGACATTCCATCAGCAAGGAATGGTCAGACTCTCTTTAGGGGGTCCAGAGCAAGAATGCAGAAGGCCTATTTATATGTATTCATAAGACCTACATAGATGCTTCACAAATCATCTGTAAGTGCTAATGGGGAGTCCAAACACAGCTACCCATATGGCAACCTAAATATGCAACAGCAGCAAACTAAGACTCGTTGTAAATACTTTATTGGTGACAATCTTCCATATTTGTGGTTCCTGAAGTAATGCCGGCCCTTGTCTGTTCTCGGAGAAGCCATTATATATTGAGCTGCTACACAAGAAGACCACCATGGGTTATATGCATTACTCATGACCTAGTTCCAAATTGTCAAGAGTAATTGAAAAACAACGTAAGACTAGGAGACCAGGACAATAACCAGACATTACCACGGGAGAAGCTACAGGGATGAGAGTTTGGTTCCCTTTGGAATAAAAAGACAAGCACCTCATGTCCCTCCTGTGTTTGCACACTACCTGTGATGCAAAATGAATCTAGTGGAATTTCTCCCACAAGAAAATGTTGACATTTGGATGAGACGATCATCTCTCGGCCATTACACGGTGTGTCATTGTGTGTCCTCGAGCGATCAGGTTGATGGTTGATTGGCCATGCAGCGCGAGCCGCCATGACTCATCAGCATGGAGCTGTCAGCCTTCTGTTTCTCCATGACATCTCTCAGACCTGACTGAATGACTCATTTTTCTCGTTTTCCCCCCATTTTCCTCCCTTGCATGTGATTGTATTTCTTCAAGGAACACTCCACCATCATCAACGTTTGGCCTTTGCTTTGCTTTGACCTAGTCCAGAGACTTTTTATGTTCTTCTTATAAACAAACATGCGCTTATAATGTACTGCTTGTGTTGCTGTATATCTATATTCAGATACATAATTATATTGACACCATGCTTGTAACAAACACCCACCTCATATTTGTAATGAACTGAGGTGGATTCTGGGTTTGTACATCATTGACTAAGAGAGGCGCATGTGCCTTTAAGTTTTACTAATTGACATTAGATATTCCTCCCTTGTTATGTATCAAAGTACCAGCCTAATGACGTGTAATCAATATAATACTATTACACAGGGCAGCATAGTCCATTTATATTTTATGAAATAGATCACATTTCTTATAATAATGAGCATTAGCCCACAAGTGCTGTGCTGTGAAATCATCTGTAAGTTTATAGGTACTATAAACAGATACAGGAATTTTACCAGTCTATTTAAATGGACACTATCACTTTACCAACATATACGAAAGTGTAATAACTGGCTTTAAGGAACATCCAATTCATCTAGAATACAGAGAACATTTAAAAAGATTGCTGAAAATAATTAATCAGGCAATTATGAAGACACTAAAAAAATAGAATGAGATTATTACCATATTCATGAGGTTCATAATGTATTATATTGCGGTGACGCCTGAAAGTTTCCTGATAGTTCTTTACATGGTGAATACAGATAATGAAGTCTCAAATTGTATCGTTTACTCTAGAAATCCTAATAAACTGACCGACTGGAAGTATTCATTTTGACTGGCTCACCACAGGCAAATATAATGCTGTGCATGGAAGACAAAAATACAATACTGTTGGTAATGAGGCTTTTTAATGAGTGGGGCCCAACTAGAAACTGATCTAACCATCTATTTCAGTGCAGTTGGAAACTATTAAATGGCTTCAGTGACATTCATTGCAGTCTTAAAAGAATATTTAAAAACATCCTAATACATTTTTTCTGTGTAAACTTACTTGAAAAAGGATTGTTAGTTATATTTATAAAAAGCACAATAATTTACACATACTAATTTTGAAGCGTACAAAGCATAGACAGGATAAAAAGGCACTGAACATGGCTTAGTATCTGGAAAGTGAAAATGGTGCTAGAATCTGCAAATGTTGCTCGGAAAATATAATTTATGCTGGCTATGGTATAATAGCTAGTAATTTGTTTAGATCCAGTGTGTGTGTGTGTTTGGACGTTTGTGTGTGTGTTCGAGAGGCATCTGGAAGAGAGAGTGGGAGAAACGGAGAGAGAGCGTTAGAATTGACTGCCCTTGCTGTGGCGCCTCTCTCTATGGGGGGCAGCCCTGCTGATTGCCGCTCTTTCATCAGGCTGTCATGGGAGGACCTCAGGAGAATCTCACGCTGGTCACTGACCTCCACACCTCGAGGTCAACCTTCCTCTGCTCTCTAAACTCCTCTCCCACCGGACCACTGATGGAAACTTTCTTCCTATTGAGTGCTGATTGAAACATCTTGAATAGGTTTAGTATAAAGTAAACTGCACACACACACGCAGACGTGTACGTTGTTTCTCTGCTGCCATTCTCAAGTGACCATTACACTTTACTGGATCTTTCACCACTTCATGGAAAGGCTTACATGTATTGATGTGCAGCATCTGCTAAGCAACAGAGGATGAAACCGTATTTTATCAAGCCCTGTTCTCACCACAGTTCTACGGTGCTTTGCCGAGGCCCTCCCCTTAGTGTTTAAATGCAGTAAAGACAGGCAGCTATATAAGGCTGGACTGTTGGCAACCAGACAGTGAGTGAGCGGTCCTGCAGACCTCAGTCAGCTGTCGGCAGCGAGGTGATCCAAATAAACAGACAGGCCTGAGGTGTTGAGTCTTTCTGATAGTGTCAGAACATGGAGGACCTGTAATCTATCTCCTCAGCTCTGCACTCGGCCAGGCTCTTTCACCTTCTTTGCCTCTCTGCTTTACCCCAAGGCTTGAGAAGGAAGTAGTTAGTCATGCCAGCTAGCCCCTCTGTTAAAGGAGACCCTCTGTTAAAGTCACTCCACAGAAAAGTGTCTTGTTTCAGCTTTGTTGGATTTAGGTTTGAGGAACAGTGGCCACCTGAAAGAGATGGCAAGCATCGTCACCGCTCTTAAGTTTGGTTTTTGGATTTGTTGACTAAAATGTGACTTCATTAGAGGTAGTCAAGTGAAGTCAATCTCAGGTCTGATTCACCCACTATGATTCTTTTTATACATTTTCATTCAGAGAGAGAAGCTGTGCTTAGGTCTCAATTGAACCTCTTAACATCCCTATTTGTGAGGCATCATGCCAATGTTCTTGTTAAAATACCTATTCTGTGACAGTACGTAGTGGAAAAACACAACTGGGAGCCACCTTGTCAAAAGCAAAGCTACAGAGATCATTGATGTGCAGAGAGGAACATGGTGTTGAACTGTCCAAACTGTCAAGTGATTTGTGACTTTGACATCAGCAAAATATGCATTTGGTGTGTGTTAATGTGGATGTTTAGTCCAAAATGATACAACTTTCTTCTGTCATCTTTAGATGATAAAAGCTGAGGCATGTTTTTACAGTTTCAATGCTCTCTCTCTCTCTCACTCTCTCTCTCTCACTCTCTCTCTCTCTCTCTCTCTCTCTCTCTCTCTCTCTCTCTCTCTCTCTCTCTCTACTTCTCTCTCTTACTCATCACTATCTCACGGTCTCTCTTTTCATCTCTCTCTGTCTGCTTCAGTCTAATTGGCATTCATGTTGTCTCCCATTTCACTGCATTCAGAACTGAACTTACTGAATTACTTTGAGTTTTTCTCGATTGCTTGGATGCATTGGTCAAGCGCTGGTCTTTGATAAGATAAGAGACACAGTTATGGCCACATACAGGAGACACATTGCATCTAAGCAAATGAAGAGAGAAGAAAAAAAAGAAATCAGCTCTAACTTTCCATGACTACAGATAAAAGTAACAAGAACCAAACCCAGAGGTTTTATGTCGTTCAGGAGAACTGCATTCTGGTGAAGCAGAAATAATTTGTTCAAACTTTGGTAATATCTTAGAAAACAAGTCTGTATAGATTGAGGCTGGCCTTCTGTCGTTTCTCTGTGATAATTACAACCCACACAATGAGTTTTGGAACCATATTGTAAACTTTGCACTACTAAGTTACAATGTTATTTTAAACTTACTTGTATTTGACTGACCTCTAACGTATTTGACTGACCTCTAACGTTGATGTTATCAATTTCCCAGTGTTGTACGGAAGAAGTACTCTATAAATATTGATGCTGAGCACTAATTAGATGTTTGATTGAATTCAAGCCAATACTATATATTTAGCTTCCCCCAGGACTGTAAACTGTCTTTGGCTTGATCAGAAGAGTAATAATCTAGCTACCCACAGTCTGGGCACAGGTACCACAAAATGACATCAAAGTTTGAACCTGACCTGAGCATTTTAAGTTGATTGCATAATCTTCGAGCAGAAAACAAATAACTAATAACTAAACAAATAATTTAAAGTCAGGTGCATTTCCTTTTTACTCTTCACAAAGACCAAAAAAACCTCAATGTCATTGTCTTTGGACATCACATTGTCTCATCAGGTTCCTGTGGCCAGGGGACAGCTGCCATCAATACAGCTCCTAATCTATTTGAAACAGCCAGTGGGGCATCATAATTATTGCTGCATTATGGCTGTACAGTGGGGCAGCAGGGACAATGCATTTGTCAAGGATGAAGCAGACGAATAAAGTTGTACAAATCCGATTTGGAAAGAGCAGCTGTTGGCCTATCCAAAAAGAGGACAATTTTGCAGCAAATTAGGGCCAAACTGTGATGAATGATCATGTATTGAGGGATACACAGCAGCATAAAGGACGCTCTGCACCAAATGTGCACTGCACTAGTAGGCCCCCTGTTGCACTGTGACGGCCATACATGTCACAGATAAGGTCTTGTTTGTACTTGTAAGCACTAAGAATTCACTGATGTTTGCATTTCATAAAAGGTTGCTCCCTTTATTCAACATGAGCAAATCTTTTTGAAGTGAGGCTCCTCCCACCCTTATGACCTCATCCATAACCCATAACTTTGGGTTAGGATTTGTTTCACTCTAACAGAGTGCATGTACAGTAATCATTAAAATACTACAGTTTAAGTGTAATTAACTTTTTGTTTACAGCATTGTGGTTCATGATTTAGATCACCGGAGGTCTCTAAACGTCTTCTATACTGGACCTGTGCCGTGGTGGACTCCCCCCCCCCCCCCCCTCCCCCCCCGTAGGGATGATCACCACCTCTCTGTTGACCAATCACATGATAGATAAAGCTGCAAGTGGCCCCGCCCCTCACATACAGGTGTTGGGCCAGAGATAGGTCTCTGAGAGGATTGCATTTGCATGTCTGCCAGCCAATTGGTGCAGTCCCATTAATGGCTGGTATTTTGGGGCAGGGTTTTAATGAAGCTGGCACGTTGGGCTGGACCGCGTGGGAGACATGCTGGCTCCAACCTGTGCCAGAGATATTAAAGTCAGTCTGCTTTGGTTTATGTAGCCTCTCAGACATGCCCAGACATCATGCCGAGGACCATATCTGTCATTGATTCACAT